>NC_142737.1:19400000-19532500 GCF_051943395.1 Hippocampus bargibanti | reverse complement strand
ATTGGGTTTTGACATGGGATAATGTTGTCAAATGAATGAAGATGCATGACTGGCTACATTATTTCTCTCAAGAGCTTAACACAATAAAACTAATGAATATTTTGGAGGTTTATTTTTATGTCATGGTTTATGGATTGTAGTGGACTGATTAGCACGCCGGCCTTGGGATACAGTGGTCATGTGTTTGATTCTGGGCTTTGGCCTGCCTGTGTGGAGTCTGCATGTTCTACTTTGAGTAGGACATGCAGAATTATTTAGAAGACCCACGTTCTTAGTGGGTTTTCTCCGGGTACTGGTGTTTCCTACCACATTCCCAAAACACGGGTGATTGGTTAATGAAACACTAAATTATCCCCAGGTAGATTGTGAGGGTGGGTGGCTGTTTGTCTATGTTTGTAATGTGATTGGCTGGCAACCAGTTCAAGTGTACCCCACCTACTAGGCAAAGATGGCTGAGATTGGCTCCAGCGTACCCATGACCCTCATGAGGATTAGTGGCTCGGATTAATGGATTTATGGATTTTATGGTTTATCTTTAATTCATGATGTGTCTGAAATTTTTGCAGCCCAACTTGAATTGATTGTTTGACCAACATGGTTTATTGCATTTTGATCACCGAGTGACACCTCAGCGAGAGCAGCGGACCTATTTTGAAAAATTAACTTTTAAAGAGTGCTTCCTGTGTGTTGTCAAAAACTCATTTTTGCTGGGTGTGATCAAAACACTCTCTCAATTTTCAAGAACATGAAGTCATCCCAGGGAAGAAACAGCCCCAAAAAATAATTTTGTTGGATGTAATGGTGCATGTCTTGCTTTCTTTTAATCTGCTCTCTCATTTACTCTTGTTTTTAGCAGATTCTCTTTCTTAAAGTGAAACTTTCAATTTACAAATAAATACTCCGCCCGCACCCCTCCCGCGGTCACCTTTTGTCCTCATGTGTTGCTGCATTCCATTAAGGAGCACTGTTTTTTTAGGTCATCTCAAAATGAATCTTAAAGGCAGTAATTGGATGTCTGAGCGGATTCCTCTGCACAGACACACAGAGACTAATAAAGGCATATCCAATCCAATCCAATCCAATCCAGTTGGAGGCCGGTCCATTATCTTTTGCTATTGTCGAATAAGACACTCTTGTCCAGCCTGCCCTCATCATTACAAATGCTGTGTAAGTGTGATGATAGAGAGGGAGCAGGAAGATGGGGCATAAATCACATATGGACACATCCATCTTCCTCTTGGAGCCCTGGCACCAAAATGTATTCTTCCTCATGCTGCGGATGCATGGAGATGAGGACGAGCCAAAGTATGCTGTTGGTGTTCACATGCAGCTTCCAATGTATTCTTGAACAATATATCATGACTGTGGCGGCCACTACTGCATTCCCATGGTAAAGTCATCGATCAACACCCGCCGATGAATGTCTCATTTTCTTCTTCCATTCTATTCACTCTGCATGATGCATCTTTCTACACAGAAGAGTGAACTCCTGAAAGCTATTTGTCAAAAACGGCCAGATATATAAACAAGCGTTTATATGGTAATCCAGAAGACGTGTCCCAAATAAAACAATAATAGCATACTTTGTGCAATGGCTTTTTTTTCTTTAAGCAGTATATGATACTGGGCACCTTACCTGTCAGTCTTATCATCAATGTCATGATGAAGTATTTGGCTATATGCGGGCGCATTGTAATAATAGGACACAAATGTAGCCACAAGGGGGCACAAGCCAGTGTCTTATTGTGCCGGTCCCAAGCCCGGATAAATACAGAGGGTTGTGTCAGGAAGGGCATTCGACGTAAAAAAAATTGCCAAAACAAATATGCGAATCAAACCTATGAATCCCATACCGGATCGGTCGAGGCCCGGGTTAACAACGGCCGCCATTGGTACTGTTGACCTTCAGGGTGCCAGTGGAAAATGAAAACATTGATTCGCTGTGGCGACCCCTAAGGGGAAAAGCCGAAAGGAAAAGAAGAAGATTGTAATAATAGGACACACTTGAACATGATCCAAATTGCCTTAAACTTTAAAACTCCATTCTATATCTTCTTGTTATTTGTCATTGTTGCCTGAGACTGAAACACATGAAGAATTGAGAAACAGGTTAGGGAATTATGCCTTGTTTACACCCAAATCATTTGACATAAAACAGTGGACTGTAAATAATGTGTATTTGTACTGTCACTTAGTCGTGCACAGGCTGTCTGTTTGTTTGTTTTTTTAAATGCAAGAAGTGAGTGTATGGATTGATTTTTTTAAAAGGCATCCACGTAACCTCGGTTTGCCATTTGATTGCACAATCGACTGATTCAAAATTACATGTTTACATTGCAATAATAAGACAGATGTGTGCCCTTGGTAAGACTTTTTAAGTAATGCATTGAAAATGAAGATTATATGCCAATTTAAGAGAGTTTTAGTTCTCTTTCACCTTTTTTGAGAAATGTTTGGAAAGTAGGATTAAAAGCAAGTAGGATGAAGTGAATGCTGTTCAGAAAAAGTGTCTCTCTTCTCTCTGACTTAAACCCAAGCTCACTGAGCTTACGGAAGAATGTGCCTATTTCGCAGTGGTAATGGACTCCAAAGTGAAGCTAACATATGTGCCCATGCTGAGAGGTCTGTGTCCAGAGGGCAGAGAAGTCAAGCTCAGATAGCAGTCCAGATCTCGATCAGGGCCGGGTGAAGAAAATCCAAACAGAGATCAGGAGGTCGTAACCCACTGGCATGGAAGGCTGTTGGTGAAGAACTTATTTTCGATCGACCAAGCAAAAAAGTTGTGGAGCTGAAAATGAGCATTTGGGCCCAGGCCCTCAACGGGCAAAACAGCGGGAGCATCACTGAGGCATCACTGGACCATTCCCAACATCAGTCAATGCTCCAGACAGCTCCCTCCCTCTGAACCGTCGCAGCGGTCTCACTCATGAGGTGAGAGGAGCGATGTTCATGTCCCTGGTGCCTGACCTTGATTCCGCATCAGATAAGCCCACCTCGTGAATGTTGACACTCACAAGGGCCTTCCACTCCTGCCCCCTGACACTTTGATCCGTGTGTATTACAGGTATGGAAGTCAGGCGAATTGCAGGGGATATGTCCTATAAACTACTCCTTGCCCAAGTGAACCCATGTTTTATTCACAAACTGATTTTCACAGCATGATATGCAATTCTTGGGCACCGGGCTCGAGACAGTGCCTGAGCATCACCCTATAATCAATACTACAAACTATATTTTGAAGACACTGACTCAAATCATGCATTTTGATGTCGTATATTGACCATTGGTTTACATTTCAGGATGAAAATATAACAATTCAGATAAGAAACACTGCATGAAAATAGGACAGCATCATCAAGCTTTATAAAATGTACACAGACTACAAAAAAGAGCAGAATTAATAATTTCAAGGGAATTTGTCATTTCAGCAAAGAGTCACTGAGATGCTCCTCTGCAAATTTTACTCAGAAATCATGTCCCCTCAAAACTCATTTACATTGGAGAGCAGTTTGGTCTGACTGAACTGTCAATGGCATCAATGACATGTCAATATTCACAAACAGACAACATATTCCTGCAGGGAACATTCGTGATATAACTTTTATTTTAATGGGGAAACAAAACTTGGATGAATTTTAAATTCACCAATACTATGTATTCATTTTCTCTCACGAAAAGCGATTTATTTTTTGATCTACCACTTAGAAATGTCCCATAAATGAAAACTTTTAAATTCATTTAACTAAACTGATTCACTCAAAATGACACATGTGTGTTGTAAATGATTCAAATTGTTAGGCTTGTTTACCAAAACTGAATGAGAGACATTATTTTCAGTTCGGTTGGTGCGGTATGCTGCGCACAGGACAAATTTGACAAAAGAGTTGACTTGCCTTGAAATGAGCAGATATCCAAACTAGACCTCTGACGATGAGGGCTACAGACTACCCAGTGACCAGGTGGTACACCAGTTTAATTAGCAAGGCCTTAATTTGTTTTTCATTATTTTACAGTAAAGTCTCGTTATATCGATATTCAAGGGAGTCCGAAAAAATATCGATATAACCGGGACTATCGATATATCCGACCCTGTTTGCATGTAATTTTCTCCGTGCGTGCATAGAAATAGTATCGATATAACAGGGACTATCGATATAGCCGATATCGATATAACGAGACTTTACTGTATTAGGATTTTTTTAACATCAAGGCAGAACCCGTCACTGTTGTACACTTGGTACACAGTGGTACACTTGCTTAACTTGTAAGCGAGCAGGGGGGGGTCGGTTTCCACTCAGTGACAGTGTGAATGTGAGTGTAAATGCTTGTATGTCTCGATGTGTACTCGGTGACTGATTGACGAATTCAGCTGGAATAGACTCCAGAAACATCCCTGTTCAGGTTAAGTGGTGTTGAAAATGGACGAATGGATGGCGGAACCCACAGTGAAAATAAAAGGAAAGCCAAACTAATTTGAACTGTTTAAAGACAAAAATTTTGAGACAAAACTTTTCCATGACAGAACTTACATGCTTTACACAACATCCCACTTCTCTTCCCAAAATAATGTGATTAACCTTTACTGTGAATACTGACAGGAAATTAAGTACCCTTTTCCACGATGTCTCTTTATTGCTTGAAATGTTCACCGCACTGAAACTTGACACACCTGCTAATTTAGTCAGCTCTTTGTGTTCATGTGATGATCATCTTGATCCCTCATTAGCTCTCCTCCAGATGGGAACTTCTGCAACTGTCCACTATCTGGGCAAGTCATAAGTCAATCTTCTCTTTACCTTGGCTAACCGTAATGAGAAAGGGCACAGTGTGCTACTCAATAGCAGGTTAACTATATATATATGAGCTGGCATGTCATTAGTTTAATTGTCTCATCATTGTATGAGGTAGGCATTAGCATCAAGTAGCCTTCTACACACACACCCACACACACACACACATATATATATATATATATATATATATACAGTAAAGTCTCGTTATATCGATATCGGATATATCGATAGTCCCGGTTATATCGATACTATTTCTATGCACGCACGGAGAAAATGACATGCAAACAGGGTCGGATATATCGATAGTCCCGGTTATATCGATATTTTTTCGGACTCCCTTGAATATCGATATAACGAGACTTTACTGTATATACAGTAAAGTCTCGTTATATCGATATCGGTTATATCGATAGTACCGCTTATTACGATACTATTTTCATTTCCCTTGCACATTTCTAGTCTTTTTATGTATAATTAGTACCGTTTAGTACGATACCCGGTTATTATGATAATCCGGTTATTACGGTGCTCCTTTTCATCCCCCGCCGGCCATTTTTGTTGTTTATATCGATATATCCGTCGCGCCATTGGTCAACTTGCTCACGTGTCTTGTTACGTGAGCCGCCATCGGTCGCGCCATTGGTCGACTTGGTCACATGAGCCGCCATCGGTCGCGCTATTGGTCGACTTGGCCGTGTGACTTTGTCACGTGACACGCCATCGGTCGCGCCATTGGTCAACTTGGTCACGTGTCTTGGTTACGTGTCACGCCATCAGTCGCGCCATTGGTCGACTTGGTCAGGTGACTTGGTTACGTGCCCAGCACCCGTGTAGCAGAGCCATTTTCATTTTCAGACGCTAGCTCGTGTGTAGCAGACGAGATTGAAGTGTTTGTGTTAAAAGGTAAAAATGGGAAGCAGAAGAAGATTGATGACTTTTTAAAATTGTATACTAATACAGTAAGATGTAAGCGTTGCAGTTTCCCTGTTGTGTTATGTACATGCCCACTGTACTGTATATGAATGCAATCGTTTTTTGCAACAATGTTTCTTGTTTTGTCTGCTGAAGCGCGATGATTTTGAAAATTATTAACATTCCATACTGTGTATTAAAGGACAGCCGATGTCACTTTTTATTCAAATGCAAATAAAAATGACTTCACGCCAAGACGTCTTGCATTGCTTGTGAATCCAAACAATGGCTTCAGATTCGGATAATATGCTTTCTTGTTACACATCCAGTTATGAATATGTTTCAAATACACTGTAGTTCTGAAGATTAAAGCATACATGTTTACAATCATTAAAGAATTATATGTGCCATTTTGAGGCAACATTGGGGGAACATCTCTGACCCAAAAAAAAGGGAGCTAATGGCCAGCTCCGTTTCTTATATGGCGCTTGGCTGCCCTCTTTTGGCGGCTTTTGTTTAATGCAGTTCGGCGCAGGATCGGATATATCGATAGTCCCGGTTATATCGATATTTTTTCGTACTCCCTTGAATATCGATATAACGAGACTTTACTGTATATATATATATATATATATATATATATATATATATATATATATATATATATATATATATATATATATATATATATATATATATATATATATATATATATATATATATATATCATCTGTACTTTTTGAAAGTGTCGGACGTTTCGCCTCCTATCCAAGAGGCTTCGTCAGCGAACTAAAGTCTGACTGGTCGTATCGGCCCTATTTATATATCCCTAATGTCCAGACATGGCGGCGCCGGACACAGCTATGATAGGTCCCTACTCTCAGGTTGAGGGGAGCGGAGGACCACTCCCTGTGGCCCCACTGATTGTTCCTACATTCCTGACTAACGACTGGCCTGATTGCCCCACTCCCTCCGGTATCCCCTCATCAGCATTACAAATGTTGCCTAACCTATGTTGCCGAAGCAGGCTATTGTATGAAATTGTATCCAAATTGAACCTCACCCCACCATCTTTCGCTAACATAGATGGTTTAATGAAGGATATATATATATATATATATATATATACTTCCAGATCCTGTGGGACTTCCAGATACAGACTGACAAGATGGTAATGGCTAAAACCAACCAAGTATCGTGGTCATAGATAAAGGAAAGCCGTGGTCGTGGATGTAGCGGTCCCGAGTGATGGAAACATCAGAAAGAAGGAACATGAGAAAATCGAGAAATACCAAGGGCTCATAGAGGAGCTGGAGAGAGCCTGGAGGGTAAAGGTGACATATATTGACATATAAAGGTGATATATATTATCCCATCATTTAATTGCCTCACAACTCTCCCATTTTGAGTTTATAGTTTCTAACTTTTACCGACAATCTGACGCTCCCTGTCTCCAATCAAAGCAGACAGAAAATTGGGCACTCTCAGTGAGAGGCACTCTGAATTACCTCACCCAAGTTTTCGTAATGGATCTCTGTAAATCACAACAAAGACGCTATCAATGAACGTTACACGAGGACATGTCACTTCCTCATGTAAGGAATCAGAGAGGAGTCGACCCGGGTTTTTGGATTGTTTAGTTTGGTCGAAAATTCATTTTCGTTTTCGTAATCCCAGGTGTAAAAATCTCGAATTTTTTGGTTGAAACCCAATTTCGAGAAAGAAAAGAGATGTCCGATGTTTGAAAACTGAAGCACAAGTGTGCAATGTTGTGCGATCGTGTGTGTGTGTGTGTGTGTGTGTGTGTGTGTGTGTGTGTGTGTGTGTGTGTGTGTGTGTGTGTGTGTGTGTGTGCGTATTTGTGTGTATACAGTACCTATGAAACCTTTCAATGAAGTTTTCTTAGTTGTGATTTCTTCTATTATAAACGGTACATTGGCTTTCAAGCAAATGTCATGCAAAAACTGTTGAGAAAATATAGTGGGGCAGTGTGATTTGTCGATCGAACCAGTCAGGAAGAATATTGCTTCTCACAATATAATTTACAAATGTGAATTGTAAACAATGAAATTCAATGAATTGTATGAAATATGTCACCCCTTAATTGCAGCTCTTTGAATCTGTGATAAAACTCAGCATGCTCTTCTGTGAGGTCCACTGTGTTTGCTCATTTATAGCAGATGCAACCAGGATGGCCCGGTCAGAGTCCCACTGCATTACTTCAAACAAGGAGAAGCTATTCACGACACCAGAATGGGCAATGTTGCTGTTTCACATGCTGCCCATATCACTCAGGCTGACACCATAAATCTTACTTAATTTCAGATCCAGCCCAGACACGGCAGAAATTACGGCCCAGGACACATTACCAGCAACCGCATTGTGCTGAATGCTAAAAAAGAGATCGTTGATAAAGCAGACATCCACTTCACACAAAGACATCTTTCTAATACTGTGAGGGGAATTTGCCGGTAAGAGCACCACAAACAAAGAAGCTACATGAAAAGTATTTTTAAGACACCTAGTCGTTGAGCAGGATGCAGGGGTGGAGTTTGACACACAGAGAATCATTTTTCCATGCAACATGGGGCCCGACACCGGCTAACGTAAAACTCAATGTGAAAGAATGCAGCGGATTACGACAGTGATGTTATCTGTGATACACTACAAATGTAAAACCGTATTCTACTATTGTGAAATGTACCTTGCGAACTGGGAACTATATGCTGGCAGTTAAATGGTCATTATGGTTCCTCAGCCTTTACAGACATCTATGTTATTGCATATTCAGTGGGAAATCACTGACTGAGAAACCCTCCCAATCGTGTCATTAGACCCCATTTTTGCAGTTAATTGTGCTGCCCATGTCTGAGCGTGAGGCCAATTGATGCATCGTTTTGAGATCCCACTGTGGCTTATTAAGTGCCCTCCTCTCAGCTTGCTCTCAGCCTGCTGGGTCATCTTCACACTCAGTAATCTAACATTAGCCTGGATCTTTGTACTTCACAACCATTTACCAAATAATTTATATTAAACTAGCTTCTGCAAATCTTTGGAGAGACAGAATTAATTTAGACAAACCCTCTGTTTAAAGCAGAAATGACCGTCAGGAGGCTGGAAGGAATGGTTTACAGTACTACCTTCTATATCGTATTTGGCTTTTCATGCAGTTGTGTAATGGCAATCTCTGAGTGTCGCTTGTTGTATCTATTGCCTCAGTTAATGATAATCTGTGGCTCTGAGATACTATTTGGTGGTCGCTACTCTGTGAATTGAAGAGCATACTGAAATGCATCACTTCATAATAGACTTTTGGTTGTCTGTTGGCAGCAATCTTCAATGTCAGACATTACGGTGCTTCTGAGAATGATATAGCACGCCGCCTAATTTCTCAAAGACTGAATTAGTTCTCAGAGGGTGACTGCAGGGAGAAAATGCTACTCCAATATGTATCTTAATAGGCCCTCATTATCTTCTGTGACAATCTTTATGGGTGAAAATGGGCATGTGTAATTAAAGGTTAAGACTTGTTCAGAGAGATGGAGCTGTACTGATAGCGTTTAAAAAATATTGGCTGTCATTTGTGCACGGATGAAATCCCAAATAAAGGTGATAGGCTCAAAACTCTCTCCTTATTTGCGTCATCTGCTTTGGAGTGTTTAAAGAGTTTGATGTTTCTCTTTATTTGTAAGTAGGTTCGTTGTCAGATCTCCCAGGCAGGTGACGCGCAGAGCTTTGTCGCGGCGTGGAGTCGAGCAAGTCGTGCCGTGATGTCCGTCCGACGCCCGGCATGAGCCGGGCGTGAGTCCGAGATGAGTCTGAGATGATTCTGCCCCATGGTTCGCCCCAATCTCTCTGTCCCGCGACAGCTCCTTTTATACAATTTTCAAGTGTTTGCTATGCGTCAGGGTGAGACGCACATCAAGGAGATCAAGGAATTGAAAGACATGAAAGGGTTGAAAGGCGCACTTCAAAATCATACACGCGTGTGACGCAACATGTTTGTCAAATTCTAATCCGATGTGTTAGCAGTAGTGATTTCGAGATTTGCGACAAGTCCAACTTTGCGACAGCAAACTAGCTGCAGGAACACGACAAAGACACTGTGATGCCCCTGGGCCTTGTAAAAGATTGATGCTTCAGGGTATTAGTCTGCCTGGAAGCAGAATGATTACTCAGAAAGCCCAAGAGAAAAGAGGCTACAGTACATGGAAGAAGTGACATGCGCTTTGAATTCTCAAACTGGTAAAGATGCCTCCTTGAAGTTGTTTACCAGGCATTAATGTATAACCATGCTGATGTACTCTTGTATAATATTAAAGGAACAAGTTTGTATATAAATTATGAAATCCTCTTTTATCGCAAAATGAGCATTGCTATTTATTGCATATTTTTCTTTCTCCAAACCCCATGAAGGCATAATATTTTCCACAATCAACGAAAATAAATCCTGGCAACTGGTAAGGTAATCGAGGGTCTGTGGTCTCTCACAAGTCAACCACTATTCAAGAAAGCCGTTTAAGTCTCAATTTGTTCACGTTTTTTAAGTCAAATAGCATTATCACAGATAACTATTTAAGTGTAAAAATAAATCATACAATTAACTGTAGTAACATTTGTGTCACATTTCCCACTTTTTTCTTGATTGCCATGTTCCCATTTAGTTTATTACTTTCAACTCACATTTGTATCATTAAAATTATATTTGAATTTTATTCCAATTAACAAATACTGTATACTGCAATCTCCCATTTAGTGTATCACATGCCAAGATGTCCTTCAACATGGTTTTCCCTATAGAAAATAACTATTCAAGCAAGATCAAAGTTCTTGACAGAAAATATTCACTGGCTTTTTCACTCTATGACTGATGTGAATGACTCTGTTCGAGGTTATGGCAGCAGAACAGGTGTTAATAACTATTGTTTTAATGATGCACAAGGTAGGCATGAACTACTCAATGATACTTAACAGAACGTCTCAGATCAAAATCAATCCGGTTGTAACCACAAATATCACCGGAAGATTGATTGGAGGGTGGTATGGCTCAGTGGTTGATTGCTCAATCCCTGGCCACTGCAACCATGTCGAATTGTCCTTGAGTAAAATACTGAACGTGCAGTTGCTCCTGATGCTGCATCATTAGTAGGTGAATGAAGTAACATACAAAGCCTATTTACCATTGGTGATTGGTTAATTGAAAAGCATCAGCATTTGGCTTGTTCTTAACAATTCCCATTTCCTGATACTATCCAATTCTGATTTAAAAAAATATTGTGTTCCTCTCACTGTGCTGATTATGATTTGGTTTTCTTCCGTAGAATACTGAGATTTTAAACACGGCAGTCCTGACCGGAAAGACTGTTGCCGTTCCTGTAAAGGTCGTAACCATCGGAATAGATGCTTCCATTACTGATGTCTCTGAAGCAGTGGAGTGTCGCACCACAGATGAAGACGTGGTCAAGGTTAGTGTTCTTTCAAAATGAAATATTTCTTTTCTCCCTGAGTCAAAGATTTATGGGACATACAACACATTTGTACTGATATATACACTTTGCTTGAAACAATGTTGTGTCCTATGTATGGAGCACAATGGTTATTATGTTTTACTCTATTTTATCATTCCAGTTTATACTTGATTTTTCCTATATGTTTGATGTTTTCCCCCTTCCATCAAATGCCGATCATGCAAAAAGACATTTTTTTCCCTGCAATTTAATACAAGTAACTAGACTGAGTGGCCAATGGCTGTGTGCTCCCATTCGAAACATGCGAGGACTGAGGTTCTTTATACAGATGGTTAAGCCTTTAATTTGATTTCACTTGCCTAATCAATCACCAACGACACCAACATAAAACTACAAACAAGCATTAAAATATCGTTATTAATTACACAGAAACACTTGGACCTTACATCAATGAAATAAAACAATAAATGCAATAAATAATACGAACCATCTTGCCCAGTTGCCGCTCCGAAATGGAAGGTTTGATGACTTCTTTATCTTTTCGTTGCTAAACAGTACAGCGACAGTAAAATGAAACCAAAACAAAGAGACGCGGAAAGTAAAACCTGCACTCAAAGGACAACCGACGTCTTTGGACAAGTTGTGTCCATAATTTGTAAAATGGCTTCAAATGACTTCTACTGGGCGTATTTTAATAAGATTCCACAGCATATAGCTATATTTTACGTTTTAAGACTCGCGCTGAACATTCAGGAAGTCTTGTTTTTGAGTCGGTGACGAGTCCGTACGTGACGTCAGAAAAGGACCTCCTCACCGTAAAAAAGATGCATTGTAGCGTCTTTCCATCACGTCAATGTATTTTGCTGTACTGTTTTTTTTAACCCATGTCTTACACCCAAAAGCCGCCAGCAGGGGGAGGCAAACTCAATGGAAGGAATATATCAGCCGGTGGAAACGGGCTGATTAATTCCTCACCGGAGCTGGTCGCCATTTTGTGCCTCTTTTTTTTGTGAGAGATTGTCCCCCAATGTTGCCTCAAAATGGCCCAAATAAATTATTTAATCAATTGCAAACATGTATGCTTTGCTCATCAGGACTATTGGAATCATATTCATAACTGGATGTGTAACAAGAAAGCATATTCTCCGAATCTGAAGCCATTGTTTTGATTCACAAGCAATGCAAGACGTCTTGGCGTGACGTCACGAAATGGGGGCGTGACTTTCTGAAAATGCCCAATTCGCAGGTCAATTTTTTTGCAGATTTTGGACACTTTAAGTCATTGTTATTGATGTTTTGCATTTGACTAAAAATATCATGCTGCATGTTTTGGGTATTTTAGCTGCTATAAAACGTTTTTCCGGTGTCAGTTAAAAAACAAAAAAAAGTGACGTCGGTTGTCCTTTAAAGTGACAATAAACTAACGTAATGAATGGCAAAAGAAAATGAAATCACAGCCATCTACTGGTCAACCATGGAATAGCAGCTTTAGACAAATCTATCAACAGCATTTATACTATACGACTGTGTCGATAATGACTTGTTAGAGCAGCGGTGGGCAAACTTTTTGACTCGCAGGCCACAATCGGTTCTAAAATTTGACAGAGGGGCCGGACCGGAAACATTTGGAGGGAATGTTAAGCAGATTCCTTACTTACAGACAGTGTATTGTCGGTGTTCAAATACCTGACATGTCATGACACAGTGTCTGACATGACACTCTGACGAAGGCGGAAGTAGTCGCCGAAACATGTCAGGTATTTGAACACCGACAATACACTGTCTGTAAGTAAGGAATCTGCTTAACATTAGTTATCAAGTAGACAGGATGAATTTAGTACAACGATTTGGAGGGAATGTTTCGGCCGGATATTCTGAAGCATAAAATGTAGTGTGTGCAAACCTCATAGCACAGTAAAAACACTACAACCCAATTTATTAACTGTCTTTCAAATGTGAAAAATAGCCCTTATCAGTGAATAAATTTGTCTCGAGGATTATGCAAGTTATGGCATTTACATACTATTTCGCAGATACCGGGAGAAGGAAATGTAAATAGATTAAAATAACATACGCACTGTGATTTGTTTTTAATACGTTTCAATCGAAGGTGCAAAGTTAAAGAAATCAACATTTATTGAAAAATGGAATCACTTTCAACATTCAAAACATACTATTACACAACGAAATACTCAAGCTCAATAATATCTACTGGTGTTAAACTCCGCAAAATCATGGATGGATTTACCGCGCGCTCTACAAACTCGCCTCGGATGCCCTCACCTTCACGCGCAAACAAATTTGCTTACACGCCACGACAGCCAATCAGAAGCCTGCCTTTGCTTACGAACTTTCCCGAGCGTTATAATGTCATGCATTTGCATATCATTTTCCAAAGTAGATGCACAGAAACTCAGCCCCAGAAGAAAGATTCAAAAGAAGCTAACAAAATTTATGACGCTACAAAACATAAATGTACATTACCCTGTGACTGTAAAGTATCCTTGAGAGTTTTGAAAGGCGCTTAATGGCTTGTAGCAGACAACGCAACGCAAACATTGCGCATCATAACGAACAGTGTATGGACAAACGACAACTGGAGCGAAATCTTCAGCAAGGGATATTTACCATAAATTAAGAAAGGGAGGATTTGTGGTAGGTACATCCTTAATTAAAAAAAACATTCTATATTTTGCAACAACTTTTTTTTTGGCGATTAATCGTCTTATTATGTTTCAAGTTGTGAAAAATGGGGCAGGCAACTTTATGGCCGGGAAGGCAACTTTTCAGAGTTGTCTGCCCTGGTGTCCGCTAACTTTTTGTCATGAGTTTCAGACAGATTTTAACTATAATTTGGACTAGTTCAGCGGGCCGGATTAAAAAGCCTATGTGGCCCGGGGGCCGTAGTTTGCCCATGTCTGTGTTCGAGGTTTAAATATTGCTGCAAACCATATTATGGAATATCCAATGTCAAACAATACTTTGTGAGTAGCTATGGTATTGGCAAATGATGTAGTCGATAAGGTGTTATTATTAGTGCGAACTATATCGTAACCTGTGATATCCGTTTGGCCTCTGTAAGTGTACGTTTTGAGAATTTGACAAGTGTAAATGTCAGCAACCTCCTTTATGAAATATGTAGTCCAAAAATATTCCCACTTAACCATGTTATTGATGACACATACAAAAACACAGTAGTGGGCATGCACAGGCTGGAACAATGCAAGGTCTTCTCAATACTAACCTGCTTCTTAAGCACTGTTGTGATACCTCTGAAGAGCCACCTACAAGTTTTTTTTTTCCTAGAACTGAATACACTTATCTAAACAGGTAAAAGTAAACAAAAGCACACTGGAGTACACTTACGAGCATGTCCCTATCAAATTCAGCTCAGAAAGTGCTAAAAACAAATGTGTTCACTGTCTGACAATTATCAATGATGATGCCTTAAAGTAGAGAAGTAAACATTATTTGACATCTATAAATATGTCGCAGATGCATTGATTTCTATCCTTAACGAGGCTGTACAAATAATTCTGAAAGTCCAAACAAACACCTTGAAACTACATGAAAGAGTGTTTGATATTCATTCACAGCTGACAACTTGTTCTAGTTGTCTCATATTTTCAGAGGGCCTCCCTTCTAACTGAAGAAAGTTGAGCCTGCAATCAGCAACTTTGTCTGTTGATTCCGACAAACTCCTGAATAATCTACACAAAACAGTGCCTGGTCTGTGTTTCCGGTAAGAGAAGTGGTTAAGAGGTTGCACAGTAGGATGTTGATGTGCCACCCTGCTGTACAAAAAGCTTCTTCCACTTTAGTTGTCGTGTTTTCAACTGACAGTCTTAGAAAGGACGGCCTGATGAGCCAGAGTTTAAAGTAATGCCCTTTAAAAAGTTGTATGACTGCACAAAGTCAAAAAGCAGGATATTTTGTCACTTGTATCCACTTCATAAAGCCCGATATGGGAATTTGGATTGTTGAGGGCAGTTCTGCGGAGAAATTAAAGTGTCGGCAAAGATGTTGAAAAGAAAAAAAATTGCAGCTTCGCCTATGGGATCTTGGGCCAGAGTATTCAGCCTGCACGCTTATTGCTCTCAGTGAATGGAAATACACAGTGACATTAAACTTGAATAATGAATCGCTGTGCACATAAAATGATGCACTCACTTGTGGCCATGTGATTATTGTGAATTTGGAAAAGGAAGGGTCACCCAAGGTCACATTTTCTTTCCTTTTAACTTCTACAGGGTTTTGTCTTGATTTCCTTCAAATCTTGTCTGACGTGAATACTATAATAATGCTCTGGCCTAATTATTTTGCACGAACACTCCTCTTTCCAAATGTATAATTTTAGCAGCTCTTGGACCGACATAGAAAGGGCTGCATCAGCCACATGTGATTATTGTGAATTTGGAAAAGGAAAGGTCACCCAAGATCACATTTTCTTTCCTTTTAACTTCTACATGGTTTTGTCTTGCTTTCCTTTAAATCTTGTCTGACACGAAGACTATAATAATGCTGTGGCCTAATTATTTTGCACGAAAACTCCTCTTTCCAAATGTATAGTTTTGGCAGCTCTAGGGCCGACATAGAAAGGGTTTCATCAGGCCTGTCGCTCGCATAAGCAGCCTTAGATCTAAAGTACAAGTGTGATGGTCGTCTGACGCCTCTGTCAAGTGACTCAAAACTCTCAGGTTTTTCCTCCTACCTTTTCATTGTTTGTTGTCACTCGTGTGGTGTCATCTGCGGTTGGGCTGTGCGGGTTAGCACGCGGTGTCAGTTTGAAGCATAATGTAGGTTTTTAGCTCTTATAAAGCTCTTCTCAAAACGCACTCTTAAGTGATCCCCACAGCTCAAAGGAAGAACTTTCCACCTGAGTGCTCGGCATCTTTAGTTGACTGTTTCCACTTTCCTATCACTCCATTTGACACTTGTTTAAGATGACTCATTTTGCTTCAACAGACACAGTTGTTTTTTAGAGGAGCAATACTTCTCATCTTACCTCTTATATTTCAAGTCTCTCTTTTGTGCAGGGTCCCTAACTTATTCACTGCCTGACGATGTGCAAAAAATGTGTCTACTCCAGTGCCAGGGTTATTGTCATTTTCACTCAAATTCCAAGACCCGCAGAATATTGAGTTTTAGGACTACATCAACATTCAATGCAGCGTAAGAAACCTTAGACTCTCTTCTTTCACCAGAAAGAGTTAATTCCAAAGTCAGATGGTTCTGGAGTAACATGAGGTGCAAGTGGGGGCGGCTGTACAAAAGGCAAATACTGCCCCCTCGTGGAAGGGAAAAAACATTGCCAGAGGTCTGACCAGTTCTATATCGGCACCCAGCGCAAGAAAACACAAAACCAGAACAAATTCGGGAATGGCCCTCCACATTATATTTTCAATTCCTAAATATATTCGAGGATGCAGTGCCTTAGTTAACAAATGTCTATTTGCTTTCTCATTGCCTTTCCTTCGTCTTTGTCACAACACTACTAAGCATCGACCATGGGGTCGATGCTTAGTGCTTAGTGATATGCTATATAGACACTGGATGTCAGGTTGCCTCCTTTCTGGAAACAAAGGAAAATGACACAGGTGAAAGAAATGTGCAGGTTTGCCTCCTCCAAATTCAGAAATTCATAGAATAAACATTCTCCTTTTTGTTTTTTGTTGTTGTTTTTAGAAAATAACTGATCTGGTTTAAGTGACATTATTTAATGTCATGTTATCCTCTGGACCCTTTTGGTGGTAACTAATGAATGAGAAGTCAAAAAAAAACATTGACACATGCTTAAAAATGAAAGTGCTATATAATCATTGAACATTATTTTTTTCATATATTTAACTAGCCTGAACCTGAGGTTTGGCCTTTTAGCTCTTAAAAATTCCTGTCAATTAAACAAGCATTTGTACTTTAACATGTTTAACAATTGTGAAATACTTAACAGCTTGAACATGATATTATAGTACCGGCCAGTATTGTATTACAGCACATATATAGTGCTGTAAATTAAGCGGAGCCTGGAGGACCCTAAAAAAAGCAGCGAAGACTGAGCAAAATGTACTTCACACAAATACAAACAAGAGGACACAAGAAAACACTAACTGAAGTATAAAACCATTGTCGTGAAAAAAAAAACACAGGAAACCAAAGTAATGAAAAAAGAAAACACAAACAAAGAATGACATACGCATTCAGACACATGCAATGACCCAACAAAGACTGACAGAACTCAGGGAACTTAATACAAGCTAAGTGACGAGACAATGAGAATTAACTGGGCAAGACACAAAGGGTTGAAGGACCTGTTTGGTTAACACACAAGGAAGGGCGGATCACAATCACAGGTCGAGACAAAAAGGGCACACGAGGGAACTAAACCAAATGTAATCTAAATAAACACATAAAAGGGACACACAGTACATAAATTAATCAGGGCTATAAAGTTCTGTAAATGTAACAACCGAGGACACCTTTACTTTAATAGGAAGAGAAAAAAAATGAAACACTTGTAGACATGTATAAATGACTGAATGCCATCCACCCATCCATCTTCTGCCGCTTATCCGGGGTCGGGTCGCGGGGGCAGCAGCTTCAGTAGGGAAGCCCAGACTTCCCTCTCCCCAGCCACTTCTTCTAGCTCGTCCTGGCGGATCACGAGGCGATCCCATGCCAGCTGGGAGACATAGTCTCTCCAGCGTGTTCTGGGTCGTCCCCAGGGTCTCCTGCCAGTGGGGCATGCTCGGAACACCTCACAAGGGAGGCGTCCCGGGGGCATCCTAATCAGATGCCCGAGCCACCTCATCTGGCTCCTCTCGATGTGGAGGAGAAGCGGCTCGACTTTGAGCCCCTCCCGGATGACCGAGCTTCTCACCTTATTTCTAAGGGAGAGCCCGGACACTCGACGGAGGAAGCTCATTTCGGCCGCTTGCATCCGGGATCTCGTTCTTTGGGACACAACCCATAGCTCGTGACCATAGATGAGGGTTGGGACGTAGATCGACCGGTAGATTGAGAGCTTTGCTTTGTGGCTCAGCTCCTTCTTCACCACGACAGATCGGTACAAAGTCTGCATCACAGCAGACGCTGCACCGATCCGCCTGTCGACCTCTCGCTCCCTTACACCCTCATTCGTGAACAAGACACCCAGATACTTAAACTCCTCCACTTGAGGCAAAATCTCCTCCCCGACCCGGAGAGGGCACTCCACCCTTTTCCGACTGAGAACCATTGTCCCAGATTTGGAGGTACTGATTCTCATCCCAACCGCTTCACATTCGGCTGCGAAACGCTCAAGCGAGAGTTGGAGAGCTCCACTTGAAGGCCCCAACAGTACAACATCATCTGCAAAAAGCAGAGATGCTATACTGAGGCCACCAAAACGGACACCTTCAACGCTTCGGCTGCGCCTAGAAATCCTGTCCATAAAGGTTATGAACAGAATCGGTGACAAAGGGCAGCCTTGGCGGAGCCCAACCCTCACTGGAAACGATTCCGACTTATTGCCGGCAATGCGAACCAGACTCTGACATCGGTCGTATAGGGACCGAATGGTCTGTATCAGGCGCTCCTGTACCCCATATTCCCGAAGCACCCCACACAGAACTCCACGAGGGACACGGTCAAACGCTTTCTCCAAGTCCACAAAGCACATATAGACTGGTTGGGCGAATTCCCATGCACCCTCGAGGACCCTGCTAAGGGTGTAGAGCTGGTCCACTGTTCCGCGGCCGGGACGAAAACCACACTGTTCCTCCTCAATCTGAGGCTCAACTTTCCGACGGACCCGCCCCTCTAGGACCCCTGAAAAGACCTTTCCAGGGAGGCTGAGGAGTGTGATCCCTCTGTAGTTGGAACACACCCTCCGGTCCCCCTTTTTAAAAAGGGGGACCAATACCCCGGTCTGCCAATCCAGAGGCACTCTCCCTGATGACCACGCAATGTTGCAGAGGCGTGTCAGCCAGGACAGCCCCACAACATCCAGAGCCTTTAGGAACTCCGGTCGGATCTCATCCACCCCCGGGGCCTTGCCACCGAGGAGCTTTTTAACCACCTCAGTGACTTCAGTCACAAGGATCGGAGAGCCCACCTCAGAGTCCCCAGACACTGCTTCCTCCAAGGAAGGCAGTTAGTGGAGTTGAGGAGGTCTTCGAAGTACTCTGCCCACCGGTTCACGACGTCTCGAGTCGAGGTCAGCAGCGCCCCACTCTCACTGTACACAGTGTTAGTGGTGCACTGCTTTCCCCGCCGGATGGTGGACCAGAATTTCCTCGAAGCGGTCCGGAAGTCAGCTTCCATGGCCTCACCGAACTCTTCCCATGCTCGTGTTTTTGCCTCGGCGACCACTGAGGCTGCATTCCCCTTGGCTAATCAATACCTGTCAGCTGTCTCAGGAGTCCCACAGGCTATATAGGCCGGGTAGGACTGCTTCTTCAGCTTTACGGCATCCCTTACTACTGGTGTCCACCAGCGAGTACGGGGGTTGCCGCCACGACAGGCACCAACCACCTTACGGCCACAACTCTGATTTGCCGCCTCAGCAAGGGAGGTACGGAACATGGTCCATTCGGACTCAATGTCCCCCACCTCCCCCGGGACATGTGTATAGTTCTGCCGGAGGTGGGAGTTGAAACCCCTTCTGACAGGGGATTCAGCCAGACGTTCCCAACAAACCCTCACAACACGTTTGGGTCTTCCAGGTCGGACTGGCATCTTCCCCGACCAACGGAGCCTACTCACCACCAGGTGGTGATCAGTTGACAGCTCCGCCCCTCTCTTCACTCGAGTGTCCAAAACATGAGGCCGCAAATCCGATGATACAACCATAAAGTCAATCAGCGAACTGCGACCAAGGGTGTCATTGCCCACATGAGCATTGAAATCGCCCAGCAGAACAAGGGAGCGCTCTCCAGCACACCCCCTAAGGTCTCCAAAAAGGATGGGTACACTGAACTGCTGTTTGGTGCATATGCACAGACAACAGTCAGAACCCGTCCCCCCACCCGAAGGCGGAGGGAAACAACCCTTTCGTCTACCGGGGTGAATCCCAACGTACAGGCGGCGAGTCGGGGGGCAATAAGTATGCCGACACCTGCTCTATGCCTCTCACTGTGGAAGAGAGTCCAACCCCTTTCGAGAGGGCTGGTACCGGAACCCAGGCTGTGTGTGGAGGCAAGCCCAACTATGTCTAGTCGGAACTTTTCAACCTCGTGCACCAGCTCAGGCTCCTTCCCTGTAAGAGAGGTGACATTCCACATCCCAAGAGCTAGCTTCTGCAGTCGAGGGTCGGACCTCCAGGGTCCCCGCCATTGGCTGCTGCCCAGCTCACAATGCACCCGACCCCTCTGGCCCCTTCCATGGGTGGTGAGTCCTTGAAAAGGGGGACCCACGTTTCCTCTTCGGGCTGAGCCCGACCGGGCCCCATGGGTGTAGGCCCGGCCACCAGGCGCTCGCCAACGAGCCCCATCTCCAGGTCTGGCTCCAGAGAGGGGCCCCGGTGACCCGCGTCCGGGCAAGGGAAAACCAGGTCCATTTGTCTTTCTCATCATACGGGGTCTTCTGAGTCGTACTTTGTCTGGTCCCTCACCCAGGACCTGTTTGCCATGGGTGACCCTACCAGGGGCGTAAAGCCCCAGACAACCTAGCTCCTAGGATCATTGGGACACACAAACCCCTCCACCACGGTAAGGTGACGACTCATGGGTCAGGCTGATTGAACTATGGTAAACTTTGGCACACACACATACTGTAGAATTCTGCAACTTCAATACCTAAGTAGGTCTGGTAACACTTTACAATAATAAAAGTAACCATAAGAAAAAAATGCTCAAATAAAACAAAGTACCTGTGGGAACGCAAACAAATAGATGAAAAAAAAGAAACATGGCAAAACATTCCTCGTCCTTAACCCCTTTACAGTATGTGCTCGTTGGTGCTAAATCAAATATAAGCAGTCAACAGTTAAAGATCGATTCTGTATTTTATGGGACAGGTGACAGCCTTAACTGGATGCAAAGTGAACACATATTCAGCAGGCAGTTCATAAGTTGCAAAATAATGTGCAACAAGATGACAATGAGGTTGATGCTATCGTACACTGAAGTCATTTCTTGTCAGATTGATTTTCAGCAAAAAAATTAGTGTCAGACAATCCACATGAGGAATAGTTGGAAGGTTTTGTTAGCAGACATGATTTTCTCAACCGGCACTCGATTTATTAATCATATTCATGAACTCTGCCTCGTTTACTTCTTACTTATGCTATGTACAATTGAGTGTTCCTAGTTCAGTATTGTGCTCTTACTTGGTCTATTATAAGCTTTGTAAAGACTCTGCAATTTGCCATAATACTGTACGGAGAGGCTACTTTTGCCACCATGTCTATGGACTGACCATGCAATACACTACATGCATTGAAGAGAGCAGTGTTGTCAGTGTAGATGAGTCTGAGTGGTTAATTGCTTCTGTCAAGGCAAAGACAAGCCTTTCCCCACCTTCATGCTGTCTGGTCCTGTTGTTTCATAACTGCCATGAATTGTCTCTGTCTGATGAGTTGTTAATTTCCTGAGCTGGGTCCAGAGACGACGGGCCCTAATGTGCGTTGTAAGTGTTCGCCCGTTAACTGCCGAATGTGTTTGATTGATGTACCAGTGGACCCTCCCCGAAATTTCCACTCATCGTGGGCATCGGTGAAAGGGGCAATGCATACTGTATTTATATATAAGTTGGAAGCCCAACACATGAAGTGATATGGGAATGTCGTCTGACATGTTTTTCATGATTTATTCTGCTTTGATTGTTGAAGAAGAAACATTTTTCAATTGACTGTGGTTGTTCTTTGTCCATATGTGCCTAATTGACTGACTGTGCATCAGCCAATGATGTACCCAGTTTCTCCTCTAAAGTTAACTGGGATAGACCTTAGCCCACCCTTGAACTCAGTAGGTGGGGAGCTCCCACGAAAATAAAATGAATACACGTAATGCTGCGGCACAAGCACACGGCAATGCTAATCACCAGAAATTGCAATTACAACAAAATGTTTCTTCCTGTGCAGTAAACTCAAAGAAACATTGAAATGGCATCATGTTAGACTCCAAACTTTAAATATTAGATCCTGGTTTTCCTTAGATTCGGTTGAGCTCAGCAGTTTTACCCAGACCTAAAACGTGGCAGACTGTTGTCACTAAGACAGGCTGTCAACAAACAAAATCACACCATTATTTATGTCATAGTGATAAATAACTCTATGTTAATATTTTACAGCACAGGAAGAGCTAACAAAGCTAACGTGATGAAATAAAATACAAATTACAATTGATAATTGGGGAGGATTGCTAAGATGGTGACAGAGACGTTGGTGCTGGCAGGTGATTTATTAACAAAAGGTGCAGGTCCGAGATAACGCGGACCCGGAAAAAACTAGTAGAACAAAAAGTGACAAAACAGAGCGAAGCTAGTGGGTGAGCGGGGGGCAATCCGCCCAACCTCGCTAGCTCGGGGAAGAAAATAAAAAGGCACACGAGGATGCAAAACATCATACGATACAGTGCGTACAAACAGACGCGATCATGGCTAAATAATACCTCGGGCGAAGCAACTCTCGTACTGAATAGCAGTTCAAGGTACAGGCGAGGCGCGAGGCGTAGTATCTTCCGACGCTAGGTGAGTGCCAGCATCTGGTTTAAATGTCCAAAAGTGATGAGGGAATTGACAGCAGCTGGCGGACGGCGGGAGAGGTGGCCCCGCCCAGCTGTCAACTCGCTCACGACAGTTGGTGGGCAGGCAAGGCCCCCTTATGGAAGTACATAGGGATAGGCCTGTTGTAAATAATCACATCGACTGACTGAGTTCTTAGTTTGGGGAGATGGCCTTGTTTGTGTCAAGTGAACAACTTCTAGATATCAAGTCAAATGAGGGCTAATTAAGACAATTGATCATGAAAGAGATCATTCACGTCACAGTGTTGCCCGGCTCGTTGTTATTCAAGAACTGGGTGACCTGCTTGGAGAGTCACAGAAATGACATTATTAAAAATAAGCTCCACTCAGAAGACTGAGAATAGTGAGCAAAAGAGCGGAACAATAATTTGCGATAAGAAGGTGGGGCCCCTTTGACATCTTTATCAGTTAATACTGTCTCACGCTGGCAGCGCCCAATCTTCTCCGAGTGGCTGCATCCGAGGGAGAGATGCCCCCATCCCTCACCCCATCCATTGAATTGTTGAAATATTTTTGCTCTTTTGTTCATATTAGATTCCAGTGCTGTGTATTTTACAGCGAGTGTTTTGGTCTTGTAGAAACAAGTGCAGAATATTAAGTATATTTCAATGCGATGAAAGAAATATAAAGTTTATTACTGCCTTAAATTGCTTC
Source organism: Hippocampus bargibanti (assembly GCF_051943395.1). Taxonomy (NCBI): domain Eukaryota; kingdom Metazoa; phylum Chordata; class Actinopteri; order Syngnathiformes; family Syngnathidae; genus Hippocampus; species Hippocampus bargibanti. Next base: position 19,508,950 of record NC_142737.1, on the reverse strand, counting down.
AAGCAGAGGTGTTAAACTTGGGTCCGGGATTATACAAGGCTCTCTGTTGTAACACACCTGATTGATTGAATCAGGTGTGTTGCAACATTTTGACAACCCCGATTTAAAGATTAGTGTAAAAACTAAATTTTTGATCTTGAAAAAAATGAAAATCGTGTACCACAGGTATAGAAGAAAAGCATTTTAAAGTATTTACACTTGGGGCTGACTTCACTTCTGTCAGCATCTTTTTCCACTCGTGTCCAGCATAACAGCTATATGCTGATTCACCATATTTGCTTTGAAGCTTGAACTTGACAAGAAGACTTGAGTCCCTGGACCTCTGAGCCCTAGGGTTCATATTCTATTAGCATTTCTTAAAAGTATTCAGGACCAAAGCCATTTAGTGATTTATAGACCAGTAGAATAACTTTAAAGTCTATTCTTCAGCTGACCGCCAGCCAGTGTAGGCACTTTTGGACTGAAGTATTAATATGCCCTGATTTCTTTGTTCTGGCAAAATTAATTAATTAAGTAATTAATTAAGTAATTAATTAAGTAATTAATTAATAAACATGCTGCAGCATTTTGATTGTGCTGAAGCTGTTTGATGAGTTTTTGAGATAGTCCAGGTAGAAGACTGATGGAGAATAAGAATTTATCATGTTTAAAAGTGCCGTGGTTTGCTGACCAACTAAACAATAGACCCACAGTCAGGGCGCAGATGGCCTCAGTAAATCAGAGTGAAACAGACACAGCCCAGTTGGGCTGTTACATTTCTCTACGAGAGTTGGCCTTGGACAGAATTTAGGACTTGGGGAAACTCCTTATCACAAGAAGAGGTTAGCCAGCATACAAACGTATCAGTTCATGGGAAACACAATGTTTTATTACTTACATCTGTTGGTGCTCAGAACGCCCAGAGGCGTGGCATTATAATCGAGAAAACTATGTTTTACTAATGTATCACTTTAATTTACATATACTCTCAATAAATAGCTTGGCAGAGGGGCGCAGAATTCAGACGTATGTCATTTGATGACTGTGTCTCCTGCCGGCAGTGGGGACAATCTTTCTGGTTCCGAGTCTCTGTCCACGGTGTCTGACTGTCATATCTCTGACAAACACCATGTGCATAATCAAGTTTAAGCGAGATAAAAACATGGATGAGCTTGTTTTAGTGATTAATTAGATATATCTGCTGGAGGTCAGAACTGTAAAGTATTGGCATCTCTGAGATTTGGATTTGGTTATTGGTTCTTAAAAACAGTTACTCCAAGTGGGAAGCACGTCAGTTGACTTTTTATTACACCCACATCACAGCGGAGAGATTGTGTGTTAAAATACGGGCTCAATCTTCATGTGTGGAGCTTGCAGATTATCCCAGTGCCTTTGAGAGTTTTCTTCAGGTCCTCCAGTCACCCCCCATTCTGGTCACTTCTAGTTCTGGCATCCTTGTGTGGAGTTTGCATGTTCTTCCTGGGCAATGTTTTCTCCTGGTAGCGCCTTCCAAAAACATGCATGGTAGGCTGATTGGACACTCTAAATCAGGGGTCGGGAACCTATGGCTCGCGAGCCATAGGTTCGCCGATGAATCTAAATACATATTCTCGCTTTTTTCTGTTCATTTTCTGTTGGGGCTGCAGTTGGGGGAAAATGCAATTTTGATTGGATGACACTGACCTAGGTTGGCGGAAAGCGCAATTTTGATGCCCCATGTTAACGTTAGCATCAATATACTTCTGCGAGAAGTATATTGCAGATAGCAAGTGCGGAAGCTAGTGAGCTGTGTGGAGGCTAGCTAGCAGTAACTTCGCATATGGAGCCGGCAAGTTGACTTTCATTCCGATCGTTTGGCTGGATTTTTACCAATAATGAGGAAAACAATTCAGGTTAACGGTGAGTACTATCACAAAGTAATTTTAAATAATACATTCTGACATTTTGTTGAAAAGTGGCCGCGCGTGCGTGTGTGAGTGTGTGTGTGCGCATGTGCGTGTGCGAGTGCGCAAGCGTGTGGCTCTCACTGAAAAACATTTCTAAATATTTTACTTTTATGGCTCTCTTAGTCAAATAGGTTCCCGACCCCTGCTCTAAATTGTCCCACGGTGTGAGTGCGGACGGTTGTTCGTCTCAATGCGCATTGCGATTGGCTGGCACCCGGTTCAGGTATCCCCCGAATACTGACCGAAGGATGGGATAGGCTCCAGCACCCTCGCGACCCATTTGATAAGCAGATCGGAAAAAGATGGAAGGATGGATGAGATAATTTCAGTTTGATTTATTCCTTCATAATGGCAAGTTTCAATTTATGGTGTGTGAAAACATACGTTTTGTCAATATAACCTTGTTACTGATGTTCAGATACCCCACACTCTAATGTTGATGTGACTATGTAGAAAACACCAAGCTATGTGGAGAAACTGCCATCTAATTTAAGTAATAGAAGGTTGTCATTGGAAAGGATCAATGAGGTTGACGGACCGCCAGAAAACAAGCAGTTGAGAAATTACCTTTCTAAGACCATGTGTTTAAAAAAAATTGGGATAACCCATGAGGCTTTTCGTGTTATTTGTTTGCCGTGCTGGCAAGGCTTTATTTTTAGGCTCTTAAAAAGGGGGTGACATTGTTGACACCCTTTAAACTCTGGTGCAAGTGAAAAAGACGCAAAGATACAGTTCAAACACAATATGCCATCAATTCTGGAGTACAAAAGTTGACTGGTCATTCTTTTTGTACAGCAATTTATGAAACAGATCGCTTTGAGTTTGGTCATTTTGTCAAGAGACAACAGTTCTCCTTTTACCAGTTCCCATCTGTTCGTACCTCTTTTAGCCGTAAGCAGAACTTTAAAAAAAAAAGTTTTTTTGTCTTTGAGGTTTAATGACGTCCTTCCTAGCCTCCCTCTTTTTATTTTTTTTTTAAACTAAGAGTGGAGCATTTAGAGGACCTTTCATCTTGTCAAAGTAGGCACACTAGGATTGCTAAGGAGCATAAAGGCTGACTAAGACAACTTCGAAGGTGGAATGACCTGTTCAGAGTTTCCTTCACTACAGTGAAAAAGCAGAGTTGCTAACAATCACTCTTCTACTCGACTCCTCTGCCTCTGTAGGTGTCGGAGAGGTGTGATTATGTTTTTGTGAATGGCAAAGAGATGAAGGGCAAATTGAAGATGGTGGTGAACTTTACCTACGCCTACCTGAGTGGTCAGCTGGAGCTCAATGTGTGGATCCCTCGACTTCCCCTCCAAATTGAAGTGTCTGACACAGAGCTGAGCCAGATCAAAGGGTGGCGGGTGCCCATCATGGCCAGCAGTCCCAGGTAAAGTGGTGCAGGATGCTCTTATTAACTGACATGTGTTTTCTGCCCTGAGATGAACTTGATGTGTATCTTATTTCATATTAACTGGGTTCCATGGAATTGTACATGTCACATCACCTCAACAGAGGTGGGACGAATTCTCACATGTGCAAGTCGCAAGGAAGTCTCAAATTGTAACCTTCAAGAGTCAAGCAAGTCACAAATTACTGTGGAAAAGAGAAATAGTCTCTAATATGCTTGAGACATACATCTCAGTAACTTTTTAACATACATAGAATTACACCTTAAATGACAACCGACACCATTTATTTGTTTCCTAACTGACATCAGAAAAAACGTTTTATAGCATCTAAAATACCCAAAACATGCAGGCTGATATTTTCAGTCAGATGCAAAACACCAATAAAAATGACTTGAAGTGTCCCAAAACTGCCACAAATGAGCTCGAAACTGGGGAAATTCAGAAAGTCCCGTCTGTCACATCTCGTCGCCGTCCTGGGCGCGCCCCGCCCCTCCCGTCACATCCCTCCTTCTCTCACCTGGGGTTCCACAGCTGATTGTCATTTACTCATTGCGCCTTCTGACTATATCTGCCGATCGCTTCTCTCAGTCATTGTCGGAGTATTTTCGGAAGTCACCGCCGCTACTACCTTGCTGTCAGGTTCGCTATTTGTTCCATTGCCTTTACTCACATTCCCCAATTTATGATTTTGTTGTTCTGCATGCGTGTCTCAGTAAAAGACTTTATCCTGATCTCTGTCTCGCCGTTGCATTTCGGATCCAAGCCTTCCCTCCTTCCCTCGCCACTCAAGCCCGGCTTCCTTGCCTCGAGTATCGTAACATAATACTCCGACCACCATGGATCCCACCGGCGAAGACAGAATCATCGCCGCCCTAGCCATGCAGGCGGAGCGTGTGAGCCAGCTGGCCCAAACCATTGAGGAAATACGCCATGTTACCGCCGCGCTGGCTCAACGCATGGAGTCCGTCGAGACATGCATTGCCTCTCTCACTACCCCCGGCCCTCCCGTGGGCAGGCGAGAGATTCAGCTACCCCACCCGTCCCGCTACGCTGGCGAAACCGAACAATGCGCGCAATTCCTGATGCAATGCCGCTCGTCTTTGAGCAACAACCCAACACCTACGATAGCGACGAGGTCAAGGTAGCGTTTATCACCAGCCTGCTCACGGGGATCGCTGAGTCCCGCCTGGAGCTGTGCGCGTCGTACCCGGACTTTGTGGCAGAGCTTCGCCGGGTCTTCCATCATCCGGTGACGGAGGTCGAGGCCGTGGGGCGGCTCCACAGCTGTGTCCAGGGATCCCGCTCCGCGGCGGAGTACTCCGTCGCCTTCCGGATCCAGGCCGCCGGCAGCAGGTACAACGACCAAGCACTTAGGGGGGTGTTTCGTCAAGGACTTAGCACCACACTCAAGGATGAGTTGGCCACCAGCGACGCCGGCTCCTCTTTCGATGACCTGGAGGACGCTGTCATCGGTCTGGATCTCCGTCTGAGAGAGCGGCAGAGGGAACAAGGCGACCCGCGGACCACTACACCCAGCAGAAAGCATGTGCGGCGCCTGGAGGGATCCCCCGAACCCATGCAGATGGGAGGGGGGGACAACCTGAGCACGCTCGTCGCACCCCAGGCCCCCAGCCTAAGACCTCCGGCCCCTGTAAGTCCCCGTCGAAACGGCGACCCCTGGAGGCCAAGCCCACGGCCCCCATTACGCGACTTGAGCTGGACGGTGACATCATCGGCCCATCCGTCACCCAGACGGTGCGGGCGCTAGTGGACTCGGGGGCCGACGGGTGTTTCATCGACCCCCAGCTGGCTGACTCTCTGGGCTGTCAACTGATTGATCTCCTTCCCCCTAGGGAGATCCTTGATCTTGACGGTCGTCTTTTAGCTGAAGTCACCCACGTTACTGCCCCGCTTAAACTCAGGGTAGCGGGCAATCACGTGGAACACCGACAATTTTTAGTTATGCCCTCCCGGAACGTGCCATTGGTACTGGGCCTCCCTTGGCTCAGTACCCATGACCCTTCCATTTCCTGGGAGGGTCCCACCATTCAGGGCTGGAGCCCCTACGGCTACAGCAACTGCCTGCGGTCGGCGACGGCGGGGCGAGACCCCTCCCGCGGTGGCCCGCCCGAGCCCATCTGCCTCAAGGGTGTGCCGCAGTGCTACCACGACCTGCGGGAGGTGTTCAGCAAGGACCACGCCCAATCCCTGCCGCTCCACCGACCGTATGACTGTGCCATCGAACTGCCGTCAGGGGCTCCACTGCCGGACTCCAGACTTTTTCACATCTCTCAAACTGAACGGGAAGCTCTGAGCACCTACATAGACTCCTCCCTGGCGGCGGGACTCATCCGCCCGTCACGTTGTCCGCTGGGCGCAGGGTTCTTCTTTATTGACAAGAAAGACGGATCCCTGCGCCCGTGTGTCGACTACAGGGATCTGAACGACATCACCATACGCAATAAATACCCTCTCCCCCTCATGGACTCAGCCTTCGCGCCCCTTCAATCCGCTACTATTTTTTCCAAATTGGACCTCCGTAGCGCATACCACCTGGTCCGCATCCGTGAGGGGGATGAGTGGAAAACAGCGTTCAAAATGCCATTAGGGCAATTTGAATACCTGGTGATGCCGTTCGGACTCACGAACGCGCCCGCCGTCTTCCAAGATCTTATTAACGATGTGCTCAGGGACTTCCTCAATGTTTTTGTATTTGTTTACTTGGATGATATTCTTATTTTTTCCCGATCCGCAGAGGAGCATCAGCAACACGTCCCTCGGGTCCTGGCGCGGCTCCTCTACGTGAAGGCAGAGAAGTGTGAGTTCCATGTCCGCTCTCTGTCTTTTCTGGGGTTCGTCGTGGAGCAGGGGCAGCTCAAGTCACTGGCTTGAGACACTGGCTTGAGGGAGCAAAGACCAGGGCGGTGGTAGATTTGGCCTACCCCAAAGACGCGTAAGCAGCTCCAACGGTTCCTGGGGTTTGCCAACTTCTACCGCCGCTTCATTCGCGGATATAGTCAGAAGGCACTCCCCCTCACTAATTTCACTTCCACCAAAGTCCCCTTTAGGTGGACGCCCGACGCCGAGGGGGCATTCAACCGCCTCCGACTTGCCTTCACAAGCCCCTCGTCCTACGTCATCCCGACCCGGACCTCCCGTTCACAGTCGAGGTTGACGCATCTGAGTCCAGAGTGGGGGCCGTCCTGTCCCAGTGCTCTCCCTCTGACCAGAAGCTACGCCCATGCGCCTTCTTCTCCCGCCGGCTCAGCCCCGCCGAAACCAACTATGACGTCGGCAACCGGGAGCTGCTGACGGTCGTCCTGGCTCTGCAAGAATGGAGACACTGGCTTGAGGGAGCTAAACACCCATTCACCGTCTACACGGATCACAAGAACCTGGCGGCCATCCGGTCTGCCAAGAGACTTAACTCGCGACAGGCCCGATGGTCACTCGTCCTCACTCGTTTTAACTTTTCTCTCACCTACTGCCCAGGGTCGCTGAACACCAAGCCCGATGCCCTATCCCGCATTCATGAGCCGGCAGAAAGGGAGGATGTCAACATCCTGCCGGCCCAACGCATCCTGGGCGCCCTGCGGTGGGAGGTTGAGAGGAAAGTTCAGCAAGCCCTGGGAAGGGACCCCATGCCCAGGGGCTGTCCCGCGGATCGCCTGTTTGTCCCCCCTCCTCTACGCACGGAGGTGCTCATCTGGGGACACACCTCCAAAATAGCCTGTCACCCGGGGGTCAACAGGACGTTCCAACTCATCGCTCAACGGTTCTGGTGGCCGGGGTTCAGGAGGGACATCACCCTTTTCGTCAACGCCTGCCCGGCCTGCGCCCGTGGAAAAGCCTCTCACCAGCCCCCGGCAGGACTCCTCCAACCGCTACCGGTACCGTCCAGACCCTGGTCACACATCTCCGTCGACTTCGTTACAGGCCTCCCCCCCTCCCGTGGCAAGACGGTCGTCCTCACCGTAGTGGACCGATTCTCCAAGTCGGCCCACTTCGTCCCGTTAACCAGGTTGCCGTCCGCTGTTGAGACGGCCCAACTCCTGGTTAACCATGCCGCCCGTCTCCACGGGATTCCGACTGACATCGTGTCGAACCGGGGACCACAGTTCGTGTCCAAGGTATGGAAACGTTTCTGTCGGTCCCTAGGGGCGTCGATGAGCCTGTCGTCTGGTTACATTCCCCAGACCAACGGCCAGATGGAGAGGAAGAACCAGGATCTGGAGGCGGCCCTCCGGTGCGTGTGCCTCCACAACCCGGCGTCGTGGGCCCTCCACTTACCCTGGGTGGAGTACGCCCACAACTCCCTGGTCTCCACAGCCACAGGTCGGTCCCCGTTCATGCCCGCCTGTGGCTATCAGCCACCTCTGTTTCCCACCCAAGAGGGCCAGGTGGAAGTCCCGTCTATCGAACACCACCTCAGACGGGGCCCACCGAGTCTGGAAGGAGACCAGGGCCGCCCTGTCACGCACGGCGACCCGGAACCAGCAGGTTGCGGACCGTCGCCGTCGAAAGGCACCCAGCTACCAGGTCGGGCAGGAGGTTTGGCTGTCCACGAGGGACCTGCGGCTGGCGGGGACTTCAGCCAAGCTGGGCCCACGCTTCACTGGTCCCTTCCCCATCGAGGCCATCCTCAGCCCGGTCTCTGTGAGGCTCCGGCTGCCACCCACCATGCGGATCCATCCCGTATTCCACGTCTCCCTCCTCAAGCCAGTGGAAACCAGCTCCTTAGCCCCCACGCCTGCCCCCCCCCCTCCTCCCCCCCGGATGTTGGGCGACGGACCGGTCTACACCGTGCGGGAGATACTGGACTCCAGGCGCATGGGCAGGGGAGTGCAGAACCTGGTCAACTGGGAGGGCTATGGTCCGGAGGAACGTCAGTGTGTACCACGTTCCTGGATCCTCGACCCATCCCTCACCCGGGCGTTCCATCAGGCTCACCCTTCCAAACCTGGTGGGCCGCCAAGAGGCGTCCGTTGAGGGGGGGACACTGTCACACCTCGTCGCCGTCCTGGGCGCGCCCCGCCCCTCCCAACACCTCCCTCCTTCTCTCACCTGGGGTTCCACAGCTGATTGTCATTTACTCATTGTGCCTTCTGACTATATCTGCCGATCGCTTCTCTCAGTCATTGTCGGAGTATTTTCGGAAGTCACCCCCGCTACTACCTTGCTGTCAGGATCACTATTTGTTCCATTGCCTTTACTCACATTCCCCAATTTATGATTTTGTTGTTTTGCATGCGTGTCTCAGTAAAAGACTATCCTGATCTCTGTCTCGCCGTTGCTTTTCGGAGAAGATGCTTTCTTGTTACTCATCCAGTTATGAATATGATTCAATTAGTTCTGAAGAGGAAAGCATAAATGTTTGCAATCGATTAAAGAAGTCCTTCCGTATCAATTCGAGCCGTCTGCAAGCGCTGAAACGCTGAAAAAGATCGGGACTCCGATGTAGCGCCCAGAAAATGCACAAGATGGAGCACAAGCTGTGTTTCGTCCAGGATATGAAATGGGTTGATTTGTCCGCTGGGAATTTCTGTAAACTCACACCTTCTTTATGCGTGTTACCGCAATTGGCTGTGAACACAACGATTCACCATTGCGTTATTTATGTAGTTTTCCTTCTAATTTTGTGATCAACACAGTTTCAGACAAAAAAAGTACCCAAAATGCATTGTGTGTCGCTTTCTCAGTCAGGGGCGTTCCGAATGTGTGTGTGTATGTGTGTATGTGTGTATGTATGTATGTATGTATGTATGTATGTATGTATGTATGTATGTATGTATGTATGTATGTATGTATGTGCGTGTGCGCATGCGTGTGTGCGCATGTGCGTGTATGTATTCGTTTATCATTTATTGTTTAGTGTTTGTTTATTTGATTTATTTATTTATCTATTTTTGCATGTTTGTTGGGTCATTGATTTTGGGGTTGCAGTTGGAGATCCAGATGCCAAATGGGGTTGAAGTTGGATGCAGGGGTCTTTTGATGTATAATCCCCATTGTGTAACGACTGGGGGATGCCAAATGACTTCCCCACGGACCGGGGGTTCAAATCCCATTAGGTCGCAGAAGGCCCAATCCAAAATGTAATGCTTTTTTTTTTTACTGCAGTATGATATATGGCAGATGTGGATGACCGATGAGTGTTGTCCCTTCTGACACTTCGAGGCAGATCTGAAAATGTCTGACCGGTGCAATTCAGCTTGCCATACAGCCGTCTTATGGTGGCCTGTCATTAGGCCTCTCAGTCATTAGCTTAATTGAGGTCAGATTTTTCCATTTGGGGCTCATCACCAGCAGCATCTGCCAACGCCTCTAATCTTTACTCTTGACAAATTGCATCAGTTGATGGAACAAATCTAAGTCTACCGTGCTCTAACTACATTTGGGAAATGGCGAAGTTGGAGTCCTCCTGCGCATTTGTATGGACTAGTCGCAAAAGGTGAGGGACTGCCTTGCGATTTACTGGTGGCTAACCACTCACCCAAAGTCAGCTCGGATAGGGTTCAGCTTACCCATTGCAATAATGAGGAAAAGTCGCATAGAAAATGGATCGAAGGATGAAAGTAAAGGGCTCCCAAAAGTGTACTGGATGACACTATCAATTAGAACAGCTTGGGTGTGTTGTAATTGTTGATGCCAACATAACTGCATGTTTTGTTTGTATTTGTTTTGTTTATCAGAGGGTAACATACATGACCATTTAAAGTATAGCACTCTATGTTTTATCGAGAAAGATACAATGGTCCACATTTCACACGCTTAGACGGAAATGAGCCAAGGAGCTTCAGTCCTAATTCGAGAAAGTTCTTCTATCAGCCAGGCTGGCAGTGTGCACTGAGGGAAAATCAGCGTCAGGCACGTTAGTCGGATTGTTGCAAAAGCTCTCCTCTCTCAGTTTCTTACTAGCACTGCATGTATGCCTCACCCCTTCCCTCCCTAATCCTTGTCAAAATGGAGACAAGATAAGCCCTCATAGACGACAAACTTGTGTAGGAAGAGCACTGAGGAATAACACTTTTTAAAATGGTTAGATTGGGTTTCATTTCTTGCTTTTTACGATTAAAATAAAGTGTACTTGTTTTTTTGTTACTTTAGGTCTTCTTTTCACACCTGATCACATCTGAATTCAATTCGTCTGTGTAAGGTCTCAGTCGTTCAGGACTGGTCCATCGATGAAAAGGTTTCTTCAGCTGTCATCTGTACTTTTTTGAAGGTGTCAGACGTTTCTCTTCGTATCCAAGAAACTTTGTCAGCAAACTAAAGTCTTACTGGTAGTTTAGGCCCTATATACATATCCCTACTGTCCAGACATGGAGCATCCATTCAAATATGAGGTCATATTAGTTGATGTCTGAGGATTTGGTCAATTCAAAAGGTGATCTCTGCATAATACAAAAATGTACTTTCCGATTTATAGTGTGAATTGCCCTTCCTCTTTACTGGACACACGCTACTCTGGAACCGTAATAGATATGAAATCATTGCTAGTTTCTATTATCCACAGTGGCTGTCTGTTGTTCAGTTGCATGGAAAATAGGTCTAGTAAAATAGCTATTTGGTCTTCGATTCCAAATCTGACAAAGGTTGCTGCTTTGACTCAGAGCAGACAACGCACACGGGGAAAAAGTGACATTGTGGGTGCAGGGCTTCATTAATCCATATGTTAGTGTCTAATGTATATGAAGCACATGCATAAATAAATACTAAACATAATTGACAAAATATCTGGTCTTGTTAATTCAAAACTGAAGGTCTGCGAAAGCTGTTAGCATACCATATTTTTTTTAATTGATGAAAAAAAAGAAAATCAAAAGATGAAAATCGGTGAAGGAGAGCCGAATGAGCGATGCTGAGGAAGAACAACACCTGGCACACTCTGGGTTGATCCTCCCAAAGTTTTGAAAACATTTCCTGATCTTCATCATCCGCTTTAAGTTTGTGTCTCGTGCATGTGAACGTTTGTCAGTTGTCATTAAAATGTGCCAAATAAGACTTGCGACAAAATATCAAACACAGTACTTAAATGTCACCATTTTGTCTGTCGTAGATACAGTCGTAAAATTAATCAGATGAACGTGTCGATGTCAGCACCCATCTCAGGGGAACGAATGCCTTGTCCAATTGGTGTCTTGCTAAGCCTGCCACCCAAACTGAGGATTCTGAATCCTATTTTGTAATTGTCAGGTCCACACGGGAGAGTGATGATGACGATGATGAAGACAGACGAGGACGAGGATGCACCCTGCAGTACCAGCACGCCATGGTCAGAGTCTTGACTCACTTTGTTGCTGAATCCGCCGATCCCCGAAGCCAGACCAGCTACATGTTGGGCACCGATTGGCAGGTGGACATTACAGAGTTAGTGTGGGAATTTCTCAAGGTGGAGAATCCTCAGATTGCACAGCTGCTGGACAGGCGGATACTTACGGGACGTGATGTGGGAATGACCACGATTCAGGTAGGTAATGTGTTGGTATTAAAGTTGTGTTCATAATTTGTATAATGGCTTCATATGACTTCTACTGAGCGTATTTTAAAAAGATTCCACCGCATATAGCTATATTTTACGTTTTAAGACTCGCGCTGAATATTCAGGAAGTCTTGTTTTTGAGTTGGTGACGAGTCCGTACGTGACGTCACTAATGGAATGCCCCCTGACCGAAAAAAAGACACATTGTAGCAGTCCTTCCATCACGTCAATGTATTTTCCTGTATTGTTTGGTCTGAAAACCTTGTGTTGCACCCAAAAGCAGTTAAGAAACAAAAAAGTGACGTCGGTTGTCCTTTAAGTCTCTTCTTTTCCTTTCGTCTTTTCCCTTCCGGGGTCGCCACAGCGAATCAGTGTCCTCCATCTTCAGAGGTTTGATTTGCATGTTTGTTTTGGCCAAGCTTTTACGCCGGATGCCCTTCCTGACACAACCCTCTTTATTTATCCGGGCTTGGGACTGGCACAATAAGACACTGGCTTGTGTCCCCTTGTGGCTACAGAACAAGCAACTCGATGAACTTAATAAAGATGAAGTTGCTCAGTAAAAGGCTCGCAAACTCAAAATGATCGTCGAACTAGTACTCAACCTATGGTGCAGTTAAACCATGGCTAAATACCTGTACTTATAACAAAATTATAACAGTATTGTAGATCCTAATATCCAAACACAAGTGCTATATTACTATTAAAAACATTACAAATTTGCTCCTCAAAAGTTCTGCCCTCAACAACAAATAAACGTCAATGATAACAAAGACAAAAATGGTCAGAAATTAACAGATTTACAGAAACTGCATAGAGTAGAATGTCTGATGATCCTTGGCTAGAAATTTATATAGCGTGACCACAAACCGATTCAGTTAATTCCTTGCAATTAACTAATTTCGACCACAGATCTAGATGTCAAAAAAGCACGCTAAAATTTACAAAAGATGTGGTGGATGGACGAAATAAAGGGACTTGTATTATTTCTATGGACTTAGTCACACTTGTGCAGGCAGATCCACGTACCGTTGATACTTGCTGACACATCTCCAAATAACATCTACAAGAGTGAAAGATGTTTGTGAATGTGTCTATTGTTCTACTGTCAGAGATATGACAGTCAGACACCGTGGACAGAGACTCGGAACCAGAAAGATTGTCCCCACTGCCGGCAGGAGACGCAGTCATCAAATGACATATGTCTGAATTCTGCACCTCTCTGCCAAGCTATTTATTGAGAGTATATGTAAATTAAAGTGATACATTAGTAAAACGTGGTTTTCTTGATTATAATGCCACGCCTCTGGGCGTTCTGAGCACCAACAGCTGCAAGCAGTAAAACATAGACATTTTAATTGGTTGTCTTTTCCATGAACTGATAAGTTTGTATCTGGCGCTGGTGCAGGATGTTTAAACCGTAAATAACTTTGGTGAAAAAGGAGTATCTCAAGCCTTAAATTCTGTGCAAGGCCGGACCTTCTAGAATCTAGATGGAGACGACAGTTCACCTTGCCGTCAGATTTACTGTGGCCATCTGCGCTTTGACTGTGGGCCCATTGTTTAGTTGGTCAGCAAAGCATTGCACTTTTAAACATGATAAATTATTATTCTCCATCATCTACTTATGACACAGCAAACACAAATAGCAATGAGCATGACGAGTTGACGCAAGGCATTGCCTGTGTCACACACCTTTGATTGACAGAAGAGCATTCTTTCATGTGAATATGAATGGACGAAATAAATGTCACACTTTAGTCACACAACATTCATCAAACCAAGTGTGACTGGCTGCTTCTGTTTTGGGGTGAAAGTGTGTCACCTCTCTGGATTACCAATATGAATCAAGGAAATTGATTCCTACCTGCAGGAGGTTTGGAGTTTGGATGGCAGCCAAGCAGAGTTGTTGTCTGATCCACACAGCTTGAGAAAACAGATGAAATGAAAAGTAGTTTGGGGGTATCATTTCGGATTTTGCACGGAAGCTTGTGAGCCTTTTATGTGAGATGAAACACTTGGAGTGACCTTTTCTTAAATCACCTATAGCTCAACTTAATCTGCAGTTTTCGAGGCAGAGACATTTTAACAGCTAAGTGGTCATTGACATGATGCTGTTACCTTCCATTGCAAGGATCACATGCCAATCAAACAGTGGCTTATTTCTGTTTGGATATTCATTTGCGGATGTTTCTACGAGAAATCCTTTTTTTCCCGTGGAGCTGTGCTTCTTGATGATTTCTCCAGAAAAAGACCCACCCAAACCACGAGGTCTGCAGCAGGAAATTAAAAAGATTTTGTGAAGAGGCTGTCGAATAAACTGAGACTAGTTTACCCAGGCACTTTTATGATATATTTTTCTACAGTAAAGCCGAAGGAAAACAATATTTGTTTCTGTCTTGTGGTAGGTGCTGTCTCCCCTGTCAGACTCAATCCTAGCAGAGAGGACTGTCACTGTGTTAGATGAGAAAGTGACCATCGCAGAGTTGGGGGTCCAGTTGGTCACAGGACTCTCCATGAGCCTGGAGCTCAGTCCAGGAAGTAACAGAGCCATCCTCACTACCACAACTGCACAAGAGGTTATGCAGACCCCCAAACAGGTGAGAACACGGCAAGATAATCATCAAAAATCCACCAGTAAGACCACACTCTTTATTTAAACTATATTGTAACGTGTGCAATTCAGTGGGATAATACACATTTGTTATGAGTATAATATGCATATATGCTGTGGTGTAGGCGGCTCGGTCGTCGAGTGTTTAGCACGGCGACTTCACAATGCAGAGGCCATGAGTTTAAATCCCGCTCTGGCCTCCCTGTATGGAGTTTGCATGTTCGCCCCGAGTCCATGTGGGTTTTCTCTGGGTCATCTGGTTTCCTCCCACATTTCAAAAACATGCATGGCAGGCTGATTGAACACTCTCAATTGCCCCTCAATGTGAGAGCGAATGATTATTTGTCTCTGTGTGCCCTGCGATTGGCTGCCAACTAATTCAGGGTGTCCCCCGCCAAGTGCCCGGAAATGGTTGGGTTATGCTCCAGCACACCCCGCAGCCTTCGTGGTGATAAAGGCGGTCCGGAAGATGAATGACTGCAGTGTTACATGCTGCTTGTCAAGCCCATCGTTTGCACAAGGACTGGCAGACACGCGCATGTGTTCAATGAATATTTTAAGAAATTATCTTAACTGACAGAGGGAGGGTCTGTGCAGCACACTTGTCACAACTGGCAACATGTTCTCCATTTTGCCCAAAATGCAAGTCGAATCTCCACGTGTAAATTAAGCCGCTGAGACAATGAACCAAATGCTGTACTCTATTTTTCATTCATGCAAGGTAGGAGAACAGACTATATTAATTCTTCCAACATACAGTACATCTTTGGTGCATACCAAACCAATCACACTATAATTAAGTGTGAATGATTATCATGCGAAATCAAGACTGGTTTTTAAGTTTATCCTTCCCCGGCAGTTAAAATCAAATATTTTACTCTGGGAACAATCTGTGGTTCTCGTTTAACAGAAAGCAGAACTTATTGAAACACTTAGTTTAGTTAGCATGGAATTACAGTGATTATAATGATTATGAGAATGATGTCAAGGCAGGTGGTGATCAGGCTGCAAGAAAGAACAGTGGTGGCCTTCACGGAGGAAGATTGTGTTCGACTTAGATTACACAGAGCTCTCATTACAAAGTCGTGCACATTTTACTGTTCACCAGTAAAACAATACAATCACCGTGTGTGGAAAAAAATATGACCAGACAAGTGATCATCCATGATAGCCTTGTTTAGTGGATGTGAACTGTGAACAGCGTGCGCCAGAATTTTTGCTTTGCGATACTGTAAACTGTCTTTTTTGAGAATGGCATGAAACTGAATAAAGGGGTCTTTTGGATTGATTGCCCGCACAGTCAATGTAAAAGGAGTCTCCCTTGGTGGGATTTGTCTGTGGAACACATCCAATTTGAAGGGTCACTAAATAATTCAATAAATATCAAGATGTGAATTGGGCAGCGCGGTGGGGGAATGAATAGAAATACCCCTTCCCCCAACTCAGCCCCACCACCAATCACCACCCACTCAACCCACTCAGGGTACACAGGTTTAGATTCCAGATTCAGCCTTGCTCTGTGGGGTTTCCATGTTCTCCTAGTGATATGTGAGTTTTCCCAGGGTACTCCGGTTTCCTCCCACATTGTAAAAACATGCACGAAAGGTTGATTGAAGCCCCAAAATTGTCCCGAGGGGGGAATGTGCGCATGGATAGTTGTCTGTCTCTGTGTACCCTGCGATTGGCTGGCAACTGGTTAATAGTGTACCCCACCTAGTGCCCGAAGATGGCTGGAATTGGCTCCAGCCGTGCGACGACCCTTGTGAGAAGAAGCGGATTTGAAAATGGATGCATGATTGGATAATGTATTTTTTTTAAATAAATGATGTCTATACAATGTGCGCACAATCTAAATGAAATCATGGTTAAAAGTAAACTTTCCGTGCCTGCGTTTTTGTCATTCATCCCTGTTAGGATGTCTTTCAATGCAAACCCTTTTTCAGGAAAGTAGAGCATTAAAATTCATGTGTCTAAATCTGAAACAAGCAAGGACCTTTGCAAATGTGCATAGTTGTCTATTTATCCGCTTCAGATATCATGAACCCGCTTGACTCAAGACCTGAAAGTGGCAGTGTGACCAAATGCATATCGTTGGGCAGCTGAAGTAGCGGCCTAATCTGAGTGCATGCAATTGCAACAGCACAGTCTCTCTCCCCCAAATATGACTTACATCCCCAACTTGCCCCTCAAATCATATTTTACTTCCCTTTCTTATTTCCCCAAGCTACCGTCATTGTGGGCTCTTTGATCTCCTCATCAAAGCTTGTCTCTGAACTACTTCACGTTTTCTGCCACTTCGTACTTCCACTTCACAGAATATTGAAAGACCATATTTTTTTTTCTTCATCACCAAGTCCCGTGGTTTGAAGTCTTAATGAAACTGATGAAAAGGTGTGACATGAATTAATATTGTTGTTTTTTTTAATCTCACTTTTTTCCACACAGCAGTATTATAGCAAAACAATGCAGTTGGGTGGCACTAAATGTCACGAAAATGAGAATCAGACACTCAATGATGTACTGTATGTTGGGGGGGGGGTAATGTCTGTAACATGGTGAGTGTAAAATCAACCCAGATCACGTTTTCAGTCGGCATTGTCAGCCGTCAGGTACCTAAATGTCTTTGCCTAAACCTCAGAATCTCATATTTGTGTACAGGCAAGATAATAAACATTGAGAAGGTCTCAAGTCTCAGATTAGTGAAGCTGGGAATTGTATTTAGGTACCGCATGAATTAATAAGCGCTGTTGTGTGTTGTTGTTTTCACAGGAGGCCTTGATAAGTGCCTGGTTGCAGTTCAGCGATGGTTCTGTGGCTCCTTTAGACCTGTACAACTCTGACTTTTTCAGCCTGACAGCCACATCCCTGGATGAGGACGTGGTGACAGTGCAGCAGAATCCCTCGTGGAAATGGCCTGTCATTGTGACAGAGGCCGAGGGCGAAGGCCTGCTGGTTAGGGTAGAAATGACTGTTTGCGAAATTTGCCAGAAATTCAAACGGCGTAGTGTCCTGGCGACAGGGAACTGCAACGTCAAGGTGAAGTTTGGTTATAGTGACAGGTCCAGGGAAAGTAGCAATGATTATGGCATCGATGATGAGGAGATGGAAAACAGAGGAAGGCCGCCCTCACCCAACAGAATTGGGCATGAAACCCACTATTATTACGGCACCTCAATATCCGACATGGAGAAAGGCGGAGCCACCACTACTGGAAGTGCGATCATGCGCAGACCAGATGGGGATAAAGTCTCAGGTGATGGGAGTGAGAGGATGCCGATAGACTTTGCTGACTTCCCTGCTCAAGTTGACCTGCCCCACGAGCGCAACGTGGAAGATGAGCTTATACGGACTGCTCGTGGTCTCACGGATCTGGAAATCGGCATGTATGCCCTCCTGGGAGTCTTTTGCCTGGCTATCCTCGTCTTTCTTATAAACTGCATCTCCTACACATTTAAATACCGCCACAAAGAGATGTCCATTGAGGGCCAAGAGACCATGAACCACACCCACGACTGGGTGTGGATGGGAAACGAGGTGGAGCTTCTCGAGAGCGAAATCAGCTTGTCACCCCAGCAGGAGGAGCAGACTTCCATCATAGACTCGAGCAATGGGCTGGAGGAAGGCAGCCACTTGTTGAACGGGGACTCGGCCCCGAAGAACATTCAGAGTCAAGTGCACCGGCCAGCCGACATCGGCTGCCTGGCCAGGGAATGCAAGGGAGAATCACCGACAACTAAGAGGAAGCGAGTACAGTTCACCACATTCACCACCATGCTCTCGGACAGTAGTTACCCGACTGTTAGCACTTTGAGCCGATGCCACAACCAAGACATTAAGTGGGTGTGTCAGGACGTTGCGCTGGCCGGCTCCAAGGAGATACGCAATTACATGGAGCGATTAAATGACAGTGCTTTCAAAGAGGTGGCATAATACACAAACGCAACTCATTACAACTCACCTTTTTGCCTTTCAGGGGAAATTGGGTCTGGATTTCAAGTGAACGTCGACATTGTGTTGAGAATCATATCCAACCAGCCAAAGGCTCAACGGCATCAGAGTTTGTCATTTTCCCACAAATGTAATGTGGCACATGACAAATTCATCATTGAATGAGAACTCGATGGTATACAGTACAGACTTTTACTTTGGTTCCTTGGTTTTTGATCTGCTGCCGATAACGCTGTGAAACTCAGATGGCACAGAGAATTTAAAAGAAACGATAGAGGTTCAGTGTTTATGCACATTAAACAATTTTCGACATTGTGAAATATTTTCTCTAAATTTGTCCTATGAAATTGTGAGATTTTTAGGAAAATCAAAGGCCAAACCAAACTTGTACTTGGGAAGAGAGCTTGGCACAATATTTTTGCTCCTCATCAACCCCAAAACGACCAATTGTACAATTGCATACAAAGTATTGTATTGTTACTCTATATATTGTATTTTCATAACATTTAAGGAATACATATACAGCGATGTCAAGAGTGTGTTCCAGCTTTTATTGAGTGCAGCGTCTTCAAACATCTCATTTGTCTGGATAACCGTTGCTGTTTTGGAAGAGGGGTTGAGAACGGGGACCAAATGACACTTTAATGCTTGTTTGAAGCGTATTTTATGTGATGCAATTTAGACGCACGGAAAGAGCTTTAGCCCTTTATTGCTGATCATAGAAGGAAAACAGTGGCCATTAAAGCAGCCCCATCCTTAAAAAGTCAGTTCTCACATGACAGCAGAGGTATTGAAGGGCTTTTAAGTGGCTGGACAACATGGTAATGTCACATTTCCTATGCTGCCCCTGAGTTGTGTGAGCTTTGAAGAAAACACCAATTAATGTCTTGTTAAACTCTGCCCACAGTTGCCAGGAGAGGATACTGGTGGACAAACTGGGGTGTTTTTGCAAACTTTCCCATGAAAAGAAAAGAAGTATAATTATTAGAAGGGTGAACTTTTTTTAAAATACAGTGATACCTCGGTTTACGAACCCCTTGGCTTACGAAATTTTCGGTTTACGAATGTTACATTTATGAAATTTTTACCTTGGCATACAAACAATTTTTTGGGGATACACACGGAGCTGCCACAATGAGTGATGTGTCGTTCGCAAACGAGCCCGTTGTCCTAACAAGAAAATGGTAGCCAACTGTTTTGTCCTCTATTCACCGCCCCAATCTTAAATTAAAGCCACGTGATTGGTCAAGAACGCAGCAGCGACGGGGTAGGGGTTAAAGACAGAGAGAGTGAGGACGTTCTCCCAAAAACAAAATGGCGTCTTCGGTTAAAGCCACGTGATTGACGTCAAGAACGCAGCAGTGAGGGGAGGGGGTTAAACATTAAAGAGACAAACAGACGACAGAGAAAGAGTGACAAAACACACACACACACACACACACACACACACACACACGAAAAGGATACGACAGAGCTTGAAACAAAAAAAAAACAAAAGTGAAAAAAAACAAAAGTTAAATAGTGAGAAAATGGATATAAAACAGTGAAATTTGGACAAATTTCAACTTTGACAGTTCAAAAGCAGAGTGTAGACTGGAAGGTTAAAATATCCCATCAATCGGGCTCCACAAATAACCCGCACAAGCCATCTGTACACTTGATGCAAAAAGCTATCAACCCAGCTAAACAGAACACAATTGATGAAGAAAAAGGTAAAATTATCGCAGAGAAAGCAACTCCAAAGGATCATTCCTCAAGATGGTGAAAGAAGACTACGTTCCTCATCAAGTGTTTAATGCTGATGAAACCGGCCACTCCGTTCCATCAAGCCATCAACAACCATCACAAAGGTAAATAAAACAACTTTATTATACAGTACAGTTAATTTATTTAATTATAATACCATAGCACATTTATTATACATAAAATAATGTATATTTTGTGTAGTTTTAAGGCTTAGAAAATTAGAAAGTAGAAAATTATGTTTTATGAGGACCTGGGAACAGATTATTCTCATTTTAATGGTTTCCTATGGGAAATTAATTTTTTGACACTCTGTCTGGGAACCAATTAAGTTCGTAAGCCAAGGTATCACTGTACTGCTGTACTGCTAACTGTTCACAATAATTCATCTTTCAAAATATCCCAAAGAAACGCAGCTGCCTGATTTTTTTTCTCAGTGAACATCATTACTGTCACCGTGGTGTCCCCTTTCTGTTGTTGTTGTTTCTGACGGGGTTATTATTTTCCACCATGCCTAGAAATGTTCCCATTATGGTAACTGTGACTGCAGTGTGTCTCAGATTCGTTAATCAGCAACACTAACAATATTATAGTTTCGATGACAGCAGACTTGAGATACTTCAGCTGCCACTAGTTTGAGTATAATTGGCAATACATACACACGCTTACGCAAATACACTTGGAACAAAGACCTTTTCCCTTTTTTGTACTTTTTTAGGGAGTTCAGGCAGCTTGTTGGCTCTCGCTTATCTCCTTCTCTCTTCTTGAAATTAGGCGCAGTGTGAACCAAAAACATTGATTGATAAATCGAAGTAATTTGATAAAACAAATACGAAAATGACACCATAAAAATTCTCCGCACTGATGCCATTCTCTTAATTACTTTGTGTTTTTATTTTATTTCATCTCCATTTAAACCTCTCCCAGATTGTGTTTCTTGGTAGTATTTACATGATGTGACTTGTTGCCTTTGCGTTGGTCACTTCCAAGCGCAAAAGTTGAAGCCATGAGGAGAATGTCCAGTGTTGGGACAATGGCTGCGATAATCCAGGAGGATTTAAATACTGGCCCCAAGGGGGGTGTCATGGATGGTGGTGGTTGGAGGTCAGGAGGTGGGGGGATCAAGTTTAATTAATGCACCACTACAACTTGCTATGACCAGAACCGGTGGCGGTTCCGCTTTAAAGTGTAGCTCTGGAGAATAATGATTCCAATTTTGGATGCTGGAAAGTGAATAGTTGCTCTGTTAAGTCAAAGCTTCCCTGAGCAGAATATCCCCTGAGGCCTCCATCTTAAATTGGCTTTTAATGAAATTAATGATGTGAGCACAACAAGCTTTTACTAATGCATGGTAGTTCTCCCTGTGGTCTGTATTTGCAATCAAATGATTCACTAGCTGTTTTTCTTCCAGAGCCCTTTCTAAAATACAGGCACTGCAGCTTTACTCCAATTTTCACAGAAAGGATAGCTGAGTCACTTGAAATCAACGTGATTTTATCAAACACAGCTTCAGGGCACATTTTCTTGAAACGGACCTTTAATTCCCCGATCAATTATATCCATCCAATTATTGTCTGTGTAAGCTCTCAGTCGTAGAGGAGTGGTCCATCGATAAAAAGGTTTCTTCAGCCGTCATGTGTACTTTTTTGAAGGTGTCGGACGTTTCGCTACTTATCCAAGATGCTTCTTCAGTGAACTAAAATCTTACTGGTAGTATCGGCCCTATATATACCCGTAATGTCCAGACACGGTGGCGCCGGACACTGCTATGATAGATCTCTACTCTCAGGTTGGGGGAGCAGAGATGTAGGAACAATCGGCGGGGCTGCAGGGAGTGGTCCTCTGCTCCCCCAACCTGAGAGTAGGGACCTATCATAGCAGTGTCCGGTGCCGCCATGTCCGGACATCAGGTATATATATATATATATATATAAAAATCCTCGTCTCACCCACCATGGGTGGTGTCTGTCCCCATTTCAGCTCGGGTCCTCTACCAGAGGCCAGGAAGCTTGAGGGTTCTGCGCAGTATCCGTGCTGTTCCCAGACTATGCCAGCCACCTGGTTATGGCGCTCCATGTAGGCTTTCCCTGCCAGCATCATACACCCTGCAGTTACGTGTTGGATTGTCTCAGGTGCCTCTTTGCACAACCTACACCTTGGGTCTTGTCTGGTGTGGTATATCCTTGCCTCTATGGCTCTGGTGTTCAGGGCCTGTTCTTGGGCAGCCAGGATGAGTGCCTCTGTGCTGTCCTTTAGGCCAGCCCTCTCTAGCCACTGATAGGACTTCTTGAGATCAGCCACTTCTGCTATGGTTCGGTGGTACATCCCGTGTAGGGGCTTTTCCTCCCATGATTGTCCCTCTTCCAGCACCTCATCCTCTGTTCCCCATTGACTGAGACATTCTCTGAGTACATCATCCGTTGGAGCCTTCTCTTTGATGTATTCATGGAGCTTGGATGTTTCATCCTGGACAGTGGCTCTCACACTCACTAGTCCCCGGCCTCCTTCCTTACGGCTTGTGTACAGTCTCAGGGTGCTGGACTTGGGATGGAACCCTCCGTGCATGGTGAGGAGTTTTCGGGTCTTAACATCTGTGGTCTGAATCTCTTCCTTTGGCCACTTTATTATTCCTGCAGGGTATCTGATCACTGGCAGGGCATAGCTGTTTATTGCCCGGGTCTTGTTCTTGCCATTGAGCTGGCTTCTGAGGACTTGCCTCACCCGCTGGAGGTATTTGGTCGTAGCCGCTTTCCTTGTTGCTAATTCGAGGTTGCCATTGGCCTGTGGTATACCGAGGTACTTGTAGCTGTTTTCAATGTCTGCTATTGTTCCTTCAGGGAGTGAGACCCCTTCAGTGTGAACTACCTTGCCCCTCTTAGTCACCATCCGACTACATTTCTCCAGCCCGAATGACATTCCGATATCACTGCTGTAGATCCTGGTTGTGTGGATCAGGGAGTCTATGTCCCTTTCGCTCTTAGCATACAGCTTGATGTCATCCATGATCGTAGCTCCATTTCTGAGGCGGTATCCATAGCCTGTCTTGGCGATTATCTGGCTGAGGGGGTTCAGTCCTATGCAGAACAGCAGTGGGGAGAGTGCATCACCTTGGTATATGCCACATTTGATGGACACTTGCGTTAGTGGCTTGCCATTGGCTTCAAGTGTGGTTTTCCACATCCTCATCGAGTTTGCAACGAAGGCTCTCAGGGTCCTGTTGACCTTATACAACTCCAAGCATTCATTGATCCATGTGTGTGGCATCGAGTCATATGCTTTCTTGTAATCAATCCAGGCTGTGCACAGGTTGGTAGGTCGGGACCTGCAGTCTTGAGCGACTGTTCTGTCAACCAGCAGCTGATGTTTGGCACCTCTAGTATCTCTACTAATGCCTTTCTGTGCTTTGCTCATGTATATATATATATATATATATATATATATAGGGCCGATACTACCAGTAAGACTTTATTTCGCTGAAGAAGCTTCTTGAATAAGGAGCGAAATGTCCGACACCTTCAAAAAAGTACAGATGACGGCTGAAGAAACCTTTTTATCGATCCAATTATTGTGTTTCTGATCCTATTCTCAGGATCATGGGTGTGCTGAAACCCATTGCAGCTGACTTTTGGCTAAAAGTATTTATAAATATGCTATAGTAATTGGATTTCTGTTTTCTAATTTTTAGATTGGTGCAGTTCGTTTCTCTTACTATGTGTAGGCTTCCATCAAATGATACTTTATTTTTAGAAATACAGTGAGACCTCAACTTAGAAACTTACTTGGAGTGTGTAAGGCGAAAAGTGTGTATCTAAAAAAACATTTCCATAGGAAACCATTAAAATGGGAATAACCCGTTCCCGGGCTTCCATAAAATATACTTTTCAACTAAATAAGCCTTAAAACTACACACAACATACCTTAGTCTATGTATAATAAATGTGCTATTGTATTGTAATGAAAGAAATACATTGCATTGTATCATAAAGTCACTTTATTTACATTTGTGATGGTCATTGATGGCTTGATGGAATGGCGTTGGAGGTCGAAGGTCAAAGGGAATTGCTGTTTGGAAAGAGAGGCACGTTACATGAGGACTGTAATTAAAGAAATAAACTGCGCTGTAAAATTAAGTTTTATTTACCTTTTTGATGGTCGTTGATGGCTTATGGAAGGAGAGTCACCTTCCATAAGGACTGTTGGTAACTTAACCTCTGGTGTGGCTTCTCTTCTTTTTTCTTTGGAGACTCCTCATCATTTTTGCTAACTAAAAACCTCTTAATTGACACCTGTTGCTTTCTGACTTGTAAGGTCTTACGAAGCTGAGGCATCACATTATTGTTCATCATGTTGATGATTGTCATAGCCACAGTCTTTTCTGAATGGAACTGTTCGGTAAAAGCCTGCACATCATTCCACTTTGCCAACATTGCCTTTATTATGGCGTGCATTAGCCGTGCTTTCTCGCATAAAATAGCTTTACTCACGCTGTCGCCTGATAGCTGCTTTTCGTTAATCGAAATTAACTGAAGTTTTTCAACTTCTTCGATTGCCCGAGACCGTCGCTTTGAGAGCACGGAAACACCTTTTGCAACAGACGCACCTTTGATGGCTACCCTGTTCCGGAGAATGGTAGCAATGGTTGATTTAGCATAGCCGTGCTCGGCCACTAAATCACACAAACGCACACCTCGTTCTTGTTTTTCAATTATCTCCTTCTCAGCGACGGTGATTTTATTTTATGTCTTCTTGGGCTGAACACGAGCCTGTGGGGTTTTTTTTCGGTCCCATCATAGTAAAATTATCAGCAAAAAGCTCCAAGTAGGCGATCGACGTGTGCATTCAATAAGAGGGGGTGTGGAAAGTCGCGCCGGCTGGAGCGCTGTTCAGTCGTGTGCTTCCGCCGAAGATCACTCCGCCAGATCCGAAGGTCGTGTGCTTTGGTGTTCTTCCGCCGAAGATTACTCCACCAGCCGTGGTGGGTGTGTATTATGAAAATAGAGCTTATTATAAGGTTTAATTTTCATGAATTTGACATTCGTAAGACGAAAAGTTCGTAAGATAAGTTGTTCGTAAGTTGAGGTCTCACTGTACAACCTATTTGACTTTGAACAATGACTTTCAATTTGGTTCTCAAAGGGACAAAGTCTTTTTTTGAGGCAATGATATTTAAAAATTGATTATTTGATAATTGCTTCAGTGAGAGCTGTTACTCCAAGAAAAAAAAAAACGAGATTTCCTCAATGCAGCCAAATGTAACTTAGTAAAATTATGTGTTTCAGACTCACATAATTGTTTGGCGGAGCAAAACTGAACTAAGCAGGGGGAAGACAGTCACATCCGAAAGATTCAGTTGTTTCATGAGGAAGGAAAACACTTCTGCAGACCATCAAACCTTTGCTGCTGACTGCTTGAGAGCAGACAACTGTATTCACAACCAAAATATATCATGCCTGACTCTATCAGCCAAAGGCAAAAACACAATTGCATTCTCTGTCTTAGTCCTTGTTGCAGCTGAGGCTGGAACACAATGCACCATGTCACTATCAGTCCTGGAGCACCAGTAGGGCTCTGTGCGTGGAGCAACATATCAACCAAGACAAATTAGGATGTTTTCTGCCTGATAGAAAACAACAGAAGGTCAGAGGGCTGCATGAATCACCTGGCATCGGTTTGGTAGGAGGGTGAGATATATTTATTCTTATTACCTGCACCTTCTTATTGAAGTCAAGCCCCAATAGGAAAATCTTGCAGTATCACCTGTGCCTCACAATGAATGCATCTATCTATCTCTCTCCCTCTCCTTCTCCCTCTCTCTCTATTTTTCTCCTTCTCTCTCTCTATTTTAATCCTTCTCTCTCTTCTCTCTCTCTCTCTCTCTCTCTCTCTCTCTCTCTCTCTCTCTCTCTCTCTCTCTCTCTCTCTCTCTCTCTCTCTCTCTCTCTCTCTCTCTCTCTCTCTCTCTCTCCCTCAAACAAGACAATAAATACAAGAGAAATGTTATGAGAACAATCAAGGTACACAAACCTTTGTGTACCAATGAGTGACAGGCAGAACCCTTTTAGGTCACAATTGGTTTCAGCTAAAATCCACCACAGGAACACTTAACAGCTGGGGAACAATTCAGTGGGGCGTAGAAAGAGAGTTACACTTCATATGGGGCACACTGGCTTATCGAGAAGATTGAATGCCTTATTGAGAAAATATAATGCACCTTATTATGCTTCATGTGAACCTTAAATGTCTCATATCATTGAAGACCATCACATTGGCTTTTGAGATGAAGTACATATGTATTTCATGTCTCTGATCTGAATGCTTAATACCAACCAAAGTACCTCAATTAATCAATGAAAGTGAGTCTACAAAAGCTACTCTTTTGATCTCTGGGATAATTCTGCGGCATATCTGCTCTACTAGTCACAGAAAAGCCGCCGGGATGCAGATGTACAAAGACAACCCTGATAAGATAATTATGCTTCTATGAACGCAAGCGATTAGCACACATAATGGTTACATCTGCTTTGCTGTATTCTTCAACAGCGGGTCTGCAGTAGTTTATCTTAATTATTGTGGTGCTGATACCCACTAATCCCCCAATTACTGAATAAGGTCGTGAGCAGCATCGGCGGTCGCTCATTACACAGGTGAGAGTCACGATTACATTTGGAAGCAAAGACTGTAGTACATTATATTAGTGTGTCATATAACTCGGGAATGTCATTGAGAGTCCACATGTTGATCTTAAGACAAATGTAAATGTCCCTATGAATAATTGGAGTGCTTTTCATTGAAGAATGGTTTTTGCTTACTCTTGGTATTTCGATTGGTAACTAATTATAATTGCTACTCCACTTTGACTTCACTCGAAGTCCAATACGTCCGTACAATAACATTATGACACATCCTCAACGTGTTTCTTGTAAAACTGTTTGAATCAATATGAGACAAAAGCTACTTATCGGTATTATCCGTAACAGGTATACTACTTTATTTGTCAATTTTGTCACAAGCATAGATGCTCATTGATTCATTCATTTTCCAAACAGCTTTATCTTCACTCGGGTCGCGGGTGGTGCTGGAGTCTAACCCAGCTGTCTTTGGGCACTGGGCGAGCGGCAGTTTGAACCAGGAGTCTGGCAATCGCAGGGCACACAGAGACAAACAATCACTCGCGCTCACAACCGCTTGGGATAATTTGGAGTGTTCAATTAGCCTCCAATGCATGTTTTTGGAATGTGGGAGAAAACCAACGGAGTCCCGGAGACAACATGCAAACTCCACAAAGGGAGGCCAGCGCTGCAATTGAACCTGGTACCTCTCCACTATGAAGTCGATGTGCTAACCACTCGAATATCTGGCTTCTTCATCGATACACAGCTTTTGAAAAAAAGCGAAACTGATTAAATTAGAAATATTATTTTGGGGGAAAAATACTGTACAGTGTTCAGAGTTCCAAAATGGAGGACAGACAGAAAAATGTAATGCAATACTACATATGTTATTGATATTTGTTTAATTGATCAAACACAATTATTATGCTTAAAGCCAATGCAATTTTACAATTGTAACACATTTACGCCATGATGTAAAGTCTCATAAATTCTCTCAAGGCAGTTTTAAATGCCCTTTTAAACACCCTTTCTTAAGGCATTGATTGGTTTCAAATTTTAGAGACCGTTTTCCACAGCTTGAAATAGAAGTATGACAACGCAGCAGCTCTCCTTCCAACACGGCAAGGGTAGCGAGCAGTCCAAAATATTTGTTTAAACGTTAAAAAAGCTTTGTTAAATTTGTTGAAACCTCCATTTGCCATGCGTCTTTCTAACATAGTGAAGTAAAACACAAATTAACTGCATCTTTCAGCCATTGTTCCAGTTTCCTCATGTATTTCCAACTTTTTATCAATCTGACCGTGACTATTGCAGCTTTGCCCAGTCAAAATAAAATTGAGTCATTTCAACATGTTGCTCTCAGAGATATCCAGTAGACTGACAACATAAAGAAATGAAATGACAATAGGCACATTTGTACAGTCAATGTCTTCTCAAGCTATATAATCTTAACAATATGAAATGTTTATATGGACTCTCATCACAAACTGCATTACATAATTTACATTTTAATGAATGATTGTTTCTGCACACTCTGTAACCCCCACTCTCCACCAGTCGTGTGTGTGTGTTTCAAAAATACCACGTTTAAATACATCATTCATATCTATAAATAATATGAAAGATTTGATAAAATACTGCTGCTTCACACCAAGGTCAGGAGTCAAAATAGATAGTCAGAAGAATAGTGCACTGCTGACTGAATAATAGAACTGCTAAACTGTGATTAAAAAAAAGATTTTGACAGTTGACAGCAGATATAAAAAGCCAGGTTTGGTGACATACTATAAAGAAACAATACCATGATAAATCATTCCAACACTCTTTACCCCATTAATGTGATCTACAACATGTGTTTTTTTTCCTGTTTTTTCCTTTTTTTGCAGTGAAGCCTCTGCAGCCATGCAGTCTTTCAAAAGCATTTTTAAAAAGAATACAGGCAGGTAGGATGTCATCGATACAAGCCAGGTGTGTCAGGGTCAGGACGAGATGTTTCTGTGCCTTTGGCTTCCTGCTCGACCCCTCTGCTTGTCATATTTAAAAGTAACGATCAAGAAGATGAGGAGAGTGACGCCTTGAATTCCGGCCAGGAGAAAAAAGTAATAGTGCAGTGAGCAGTCATTGATGTTTCCTAGACAAAGAAAACAAGCCAGTCTTTATTCTTCACATTTGCAGCAAGTTCAGGGAGGTGATGCTTTTTCAGAGTGGCTAACTGATAAAATGACACATCTAAATGAACACATTTTTAAAAACATTAAATCATGGCAAACCCCAGCCCTGTTGGTCCTGACAATGCTCGGGCATGTCATGGTTGTCAAGTTACCCGTTTGACAACCATTTGGGTGTGTATTTTTTTTTTTTTACTGCATATCGATAAAAAGACAAATCTCAAGTAACCCTTCCTCCTGGGCCTTCCCATGAATGAAAAAAAAAATGTTAATGTATGTCCTCAAATGGCATTAGGCATACATCAGATTGGAAGTGGCTCAGACAGATACCTTAACTGGAGATTATTCAAGAACAAACATTTAGTTTGTGTACTGTGCTTAAGGCACAGCTTCTCCTGGTAATTCAGTACACGTGGCATATTGCTGACAATGAAAATGTAAAAGCCCCTCGAGTCGATGTTCTGTCTGCCTCAGAAATCTCCGATTAGCTTCCCCAAGTAAAGCTGTCACTGCAAATAAACTTGGGAGGCCGAAACTGAAGGTTGATGGTGTTTACATCTGAGTGCAACTTCTACCTATTTGCTATCATAATGCTGAAGCATCGAAAGAGATATTGAAAATGACCTTGTAGTTATTGAAATAAAAAGATTTAAGTTTGCCAACAACTGCTGTCTGGAGTTATTTCTACGTATGGGGAAAATTATTTTTGTATGCTCAATAGCTATCAGGAAAAAAAAACACGCCTCATGAAGTTACCTCCTTAACTCATTCACTGATGTGTAAAAATGTGTCCACTACAGTGCCAGGGATTTTGTCATTGTCACTGAAATTCCAGGACCCACAGAATATTGAGTTTTAGGACTACACATAAACATTCACTGTGCGGTAAGAAACCTGAGACTCTTCTTTCATCAGAAAAAAATGAGTTAATTCCTAAAGGACAACCGACATCACTTTTTTGTTTCCTAACTGACATCAGAAAAATGTTTTATAGCATCTAAATAAAATACCCAAAACACACAGTATGATATTTTTAGTCAAAACACCAATAAAAATGACTTAAAGTGTGCTGAAACTGCAAAAAATTGAAACCGGAAGTGGCCAGTTTCAGAAGGTCCGGCCCCCTGGTTCGTGGTGTCACGCCACGACATCTTGCCTTGCTCGAGAATCAAAACAATGGCTTCAGATTCGGAGAACATGCTTTCTTGTTACTCATCCAGTTATGAATATGATTCAAATAGTTCTGAAGAGGAAAGCATCCATGTTTGCAATCGATTAAAGAATGTATTCCGTGTCATTTTGAGGTGGGGAAATGTAGCAGCAAAAAGAGGCAGAAGATGACGACAAAGCTCCGTGGAAACCGGCTGATTTGTTTCCTTAGAATTTTTGTCAGCGAATATCAAATAGATGCTCGGTGCAACACACAACGATTCACCATCACGTTATTTATGTGTTTTCCTCCTAATTTTGCCATCAACACGGATCAACATGAAGTTTTCAGACCAAACAAAGTACCGCAAAATGCATTGACGTGATGAAAGGACTGCTGCAATGTGTCCTTTCTCGGTCAAGGGCATTCCTTCAGTGATGCAATGTGAGGACTCGTCACCAAGGCAAAAACAAGACTTCCGGAATATTCAGCGCGAGTCTTAAAACGTAAAATATAGCTATATGCGGTGGAATCTTTGTAAAATACGCTCAGTAGAAGTCATTTGAAGCCATTTTACAAATTATGGACACAACTTGTCCGGAGGCGTCAGTTGTCCTCTAAATTATATGAATCTGGAGTTATATGAGCTAGAAATTAGGGCGGCTGTCTAAAATACAATACAATACATACAATGTATGTATTGCAACCAATATGTATGTCATACATATTGGTTTTTGTAGGGCTTTAAAAACAGCTGAAGCTGGAACAAAGCGCTGACATGGAAAAAAAGGGAAACGCTGCCCCCTTGTGGAAAAAAAAACATTGCCAGAGGCCATGGCCAGCGCTTTTTTGGCACCCAAACAAGAAAAAAACAAAACCCGAACAAATTCAAGTTTTAGGGCTCTACGTTATATTTTTATTTTCTGAATAAATTTGTGAATGGCAGAAAATGAGTTAAAAATGTCTCAGCTTTTGTTCTTCTCCTTAGAATCAGGATACAAAAAATAGACTTTCATCTTCTTGACAGTTTAATAATTGGTTATTTACTGGTACCAAATTTGTGTTGTTCAATTGAGTTGAAAGCAGGAGGAAAATATGTAACTCCCGAGAATCGACAAAGATGGCACTCCTGGAAATCATAACAATTTTCCTCTCAGTTGATGACTGCGTCTGACTATTTCACAAACCCCACTTCGCCATCATAATGTAGGTCTCCACAATAACTTGTCATTCTCACAATTGAGAATTGTTGTTGTTGTTGTATTTTGTTCACTCCAGTTCGCCAGGGCAGACATCGAAGTCCATCTTAAGGATTGGGTAAACTTTTTAGAACATGTTGGTTACAAGGCACTTGGATGGATATTTTTTTGCCTTTTGATGTGTCTTATTTGGGAGTGCATAGTTTACTTTTACTTGCAGTTTGTGGTGGTCATGGACAGAGCCTATGCCATGTTTTGGCTAATCAAGCGTAGTTAGCGTAGTCAATTTTTCCATTGTGTATGTATGGATACAATGATGTGAGATGCCCTTCAACAAGAGTTTTTATAATCACCAAGGTGTTGCTCTTCTTCTATTGGGTTGTACAGAAAGTAGAAAAAGTAAACACATGGTTTAGATACCAGATGGATAAGCTTTTGTTAGATTAGCACTACTGGGCGCATGTGATTAAATGGGTGATTTGAGCCAGGCCGTTATCTAGCTGTGACTTTCCCCTTGCTTTCACGTGGCTTCGCTTCTCTATGAAACACTTGACAGGCATAGTAATTTATTTCAGTTTCACATTGTCACACGGGCTAGAAGGAGCCACCCCCGTGTGGGTGGGCGGCCAAGCCGGCATAAGAGGAGAATTTTCAGACAGATTAGACCTTCTGATGCATGAGGGTAGAATATGGCTCCATTTCTATCTCTTGATCTTTCTGGCATGCACTCTATAAAGAACACATGCACGTGTGTGCATGGGACTGGGAATATTAAATCAAGTATGAAATCCAGCTGTTAAACCCAGATAAACACTTTATCGATGCTTTTGTCTTTCTTTAAAGTATCTTAATCTATGTAAAATGGATATATTTAAAAAAATGTGAATTTGCGTCTTGGCACTTGGGTCAATAAAATCTGTATACTATTATATACTGTATACTATTGCACTTTACTTGCTAACTGTTTACTGTAGCTTGCTGTCCCATTTTCTATTATACTGCAGCCGTGGAGTCGCAAGTATTTCTGGAATCACAAGCGCCCCTTGTCATGAGGCGGGAGAACTGTGTGCATCACCTACGCACAGAGTTTTGATAAAAATAAAACAAAATAAACACTGTAGTACAGTGTTTATAATGTACAGTGACTGTACATTATATACACCAGCTAAACTGTTTCAACGCTTTAATAGCGATATGCAGAAGGACAGCAATGCGGTCTCACTGCAGAGCAAGCCAGCACAGTTAGCATAGTGAGTGCGCAATCCATGTTGAGGCTCAGCCGACTGCTGCCTCACCGCTCGTCTCTACTTAGTATTTGAACGGTAAATGTGAAAATTCAGCGATTTTGAAAAAAATACAAAAACGGTGAAGTTAAATGGACAATAACTTTAAAGTACAAATCACTCAATACATATAACTGTTTAAGTTATTTTTTTCATTTGATATTTCCATGACAGGTTTCCATGATGACAGGTGAGGCACTGCCTCACCTGCCTCCCCTGACTGCACGTCACTGATGACTACAATAGGCATGGAAATGTTTTGGGTAAAGACAAGCAAATTGATCAAGCTATTTGCCAACAAGCCCAATATACCACCATTTGTACGCGCATGTTTTATCATGCATCAGACATTCGGACAAAATATTAATTTCCCCACATCAGAGGCATGATGTCCTAAAATATTCTGTCATTACACAAACCCCTTCATTTTCTTACGTGATTTAACAGCCTGTTGTATCCTGCTGATCAAAGTATAGGATTAACTCGCATGAGATCTCCAAGCTTTGCATGATCATCTGATCTCAGTGGAGCGTCACAACTTCACAATGTGCTTGCACAAGGTTATTTCGTCACTCTCACTGTTGTGTGCCCACCTTTGTTGACAATTAGACATTCAGTAGAAGAAAGAAACAGAGATGACAGGATGCAACATGCACATCGGGTGCTTCTGTCAGTGTGTCTTCAACACAAAAGAGTGTGAGCCATCTGATCGTAAAAGTGAATGACAATGACGTTGCACCACAATGTTCAGAAAAGACAAAAGGGAGAGAGAAAAATGTGTTGCTCCCCATATTTATTCTGTCATAATCTTAATCTGGCCAAATGTTTAGATTGTGACAGGTGGACCTAAATACCAAAACTATGCATCAAGAATTCATAAACACCAAAATAATCTGGTTGATAGATGAGAGATGGAGGGAGATAGGAGTCCATTTAAAAACATGTCATAATGAGGTACTCTTAATTGACCTACACAAATACATATTTCAAAGGTTTAACAGACTGAAGTAATGAAGAGCTATTTCCATCCATCCATCCATTTTCCATACCGCTTATTCCTCATTAGTATCGCGGGGGGTGCTGGAGCCTATCCCAGTTGCCTTCGGGCACGAGGCAGGGGACACCCTGAATTGGTTGCCAGCCAATAGCAGGGCACACAAAGACGTATAACAGTCACTCTCACACCTCGGGACAATTTCGTGTGTTCAATCTGCCTGCCATTGCATATTTTTGGAATGTGGGAGGAAACCGGAGGACCCAGAGAAAGCCCACGCGGGGCCAGTGAGAACATGCAAACTCCACACAGGGAGGCCGGAGCGGGATGCAAACCGGCGACCTCTGCACTGTGAAGCCAGTGTGCTAACCACTCGACTACTGGGCCGCCCTGAAGAGCTATTTTATAATGCTAAATGCTAAAACCAAATCAGGTCTTGCTGAGTCTTGTTTTCGGCTTTTCCCTTCATTCCTGAAATGTAACAATTTTCCACACTATGAAGTACACATAAAAAAAGCATTCCATGTTCTGAAAAATTGACAGTGCTCCTAATATTCCGATGCACTTTATATATGGCTCAATTTTGTAATTTTGTGCATGTGGTATTTTAAATGTACTTTAACTATTTCCTCCCTAGCAGGCATTTTGCATTTCTTCCCTCACAGCCTACAGAGCCTGCAGCCTAGCTTTGCTAGCCTGATTGGCTTCAGCAGGAAATTCATAACTAACGCGTGTTCAAATAAACTGTTATAACTTCTTTATTTGTTGTTCAATCTTTATGAAACTTTCAGTACACTTTCATAACATATAATAGAATAAAATAACGTTTTTTTGTGAAATTGATTGAAGTTTTAGAAAATTATTGCAATGTTAATGAAGATTTTTTTCCCAAAACCTGCAAATTACAACAAAATGCATTCACAAGTCACATATGCATGGAATAAACCTAGAATGCATTTAAAATAATTCAGTATGTTTTTATTTGTGGTATGGTTTAAAACAGGGGTGTCAAAGTCGTTTTTTTGCCGCGGGCCACATTGTAGATATGGTTTCCTCCTGAGGGCCATTATGAATTTGGGGAAGCCATTAAAATGTTTAATCCCCGCCACATATTACATACAGAACGCTGAATAAAATAATTAATAACTAGTTTTCAAATCTAAAGTCAAGAAAATGACTTATTGTGGTTTACATCCGAAAATATGACATTTTGGTTCGGATTTTAGCAAGTATGATGGAATTTCACAAGTTTGATTTGTCTTCGCGGGCTGAAAAAAATTATGTGGCGGGCCTGATTTGGCCCCCGGGCCTGACTTTGACACCTGTGGTTTAAAACATGGAATCCATAGGTTCACCTTGCATTGCTCACAACCTGTTCTTGGCTCGCGACAAATTTTCTTCTTTGCACACTCTTTACATGTTCTCTTTTTATCCAATTCTACTGGCCAATGAAGGAGGGCAACAGGGTCATTCTCCTTCATGCATTCTCTTTTTCTTTTCCTTTTGTAATTGCCAAACAACTGATGAGCTAAGTTTGTCCTGAATTCTAACTGAGTCCTTTTTCGGAGGAGACCTGTTCTGTTTTTCACTTGATGGTTTCATCCGTATAAATCCATTGCAAATACAAATATCCACTATAAACCAGAACAGGTATTTCCACCATTTGAGTGAATTCCTGGAGATAGCGTATGAAGCACGTAGTTGATCAGCCCGAAAGTATTTGAATTGTGATAGAAGTTTATCAATGCAACAGTCCCGACTGTGTCAGATGCCAAAATGTCTTCATCAACATGGTCATCTATTTAATTCTCATAAGGATCTGGAAAGATATATAGTACATGGGTATTTTAGAAAAAAACATATGGACCTCCGTTTCAATAATCATATTGAGAATGCAAAGCTATGAGGTACTGCTATTAGTGGAAAACGCACCATTCACTTACAATTATTCGCATCGGGTACCAAGTCAGGATCAATTATATCAACATTAGCGTTAACGTTAGAATGTTCAGAATTCGGGACACTCCTTATTTGTAATATTTCTCGGTAAATAAACAAGTTAACGTTAGTTTAAAACAGATTATTTTCTTACAGACAGTGGTGTTTCGGCGTATACTTCCGCCTACTCTGACGAAGGCGGAAGTATACGCCGAAACATCTCAGGTATTTGAACACCTACAATAAAATTTTAAAAATCAAGTAGACAGGATGAACTTAATACAACTAAGTTAGCGTTAGTTTATGCATTTCAGTATCAAGGTAAACCTCTTCTGAATAGCTCATAAAATAGTTACAACATATACTTACATGGTATTTCATCCATGACGAAAAATAGAAGGCGCTTTGAAGATGCACATTGTGTTGCGCATGTGTTGCGCATGAAGGAGATGATGTCACTGACGCTCTTAAAGGCAACGCTGCATATAATCTGTTTTAAAGGGACATGTAACTTGTGCCGCATCAGTTTCAATCGGCACTTGATCTGCTACCTTTCATTGTCTTGATCTAGAAGCACAATTGTCCGTAAAGGGTTAACATCTATTCACGGCCCGCCTGTAGTCGGCATCCGGCATTACTTGCTATCGCTTCAGCCCGACTGGAGGCGTGACTCGGGATACACGGAAGTAAAAACACAACGACTGTAGTCGTTTGCCGGGAGGAGTGAGTTAAAGCGCTTTCGATGAAAAGGTTTATTCAGCCATCATCTGTACTTCTTTGAAATCTGAAGTCTGTACTTTCAAAGAAGTACAGATGACGGCTGAAGAAACCTTTTCATCGATGGACCACTCCTGTACGACTGAGAGCTTACACAGATTTGAAGCGCTTTATTACAGCTGCAGTGATTGTGCAGACTAAAAGATAAATTAAGCTTTGTTGAATATGTATTGTATTTTATTACCTTCATTGTAGTGGATGTATCACAGCAACTATTGCAGCTTCTATTCTATGCCTCTTACAATGCGGTGAAATCTGAAAACAGTTTTAAAATAGGCCATTCACTGACATGTACTCACAAGTGCCTTATATTGCAGAAAATATGGTATGTGTGTAATGGGAGATTTTTTTCCCCAAGTTTTGATTGACCGATATGCAGGTGGTCTGAGTGTGCACCAAGTAAATAGGGTTACCGACATACAGTATATGGTGATATAGAATAAAATATTATCAATACAAGCAAACACAAGTCCACTTTTAGGAAGATCACCTTCAACAAATCTTCTAACAAGATCTTAGATGGTGAACAGATGCCTGAAGAATGGAGACGAAGTGTACTCGTGCCCATTTTTAAGAGCAAGGGCGATGTGCAGAGTTGTACTAACTACAGAGGAATAAAGTTGATGAGCCATACAATGAAACTATGGGAAAGAGTAGTTGAAGCTAGCCTAAGAGCAGAAGTGAACATTTGTGAGGAGCAGTATGGCTTCATGCCAAAAAAAAGAGTATGATGGATGCAGTGTTTGCTTTAAGAATGCTGATAGAGAAGTGTAGAGAAGGTCAGAAGGAATTGCATTGTGTCTTTGAGAAAGTGTATGACAAGGTGCCCAGAGAAGAGCTGTGGTATTGCATGAGGAAGTCTGGAGTGACAGAAAAGTATGTCAGAGCAGTGCAAGACATGTATCATGACTGTAAGACAGTTGTAATGTGTGCTGTCGGTGTGACGGAGGGATTCAAGGTGGAGATGGGACTCCACCAGGGGTCAGCTATGAGCCCTTCTTATTTGCTATGGTGATGGACAGGCTGACAGACGATGTTAGACAAGAATCTCCTTGGACCATGATGTTTGCAGATGACATTGTGATCTGTAGCGAGAACGGGGAACAGGTGGCGGAGAAACTGGAGATGTGGAGATATGCCCTGGAAAGGAGAGGAATGAAGATCAGTTGCAGCAAGATGGAATATATGTGTGTGAATGAGAGAGATCCAAGTGCAAGAGTGATGCTGCAGGGAGAAGAGATAAATAAGGTGGAGGATTGTAAGTACTTGGGGTCCACTGTCCAGAGCAATGGAGAGTGTGGAAAAGAGGTAAAGAGGCGTGTCTCCAGGCAGGCTGGAGCGGCTGGAGAAAAATGTGAGGTGTGATGTGTGATAGACGGGTTTCAGCTAGGATGAAAGGAAAAGTGTAAAGAAACAGTGGTGAGACCAGCCATGATTTTTGGACTGGAGACAGTGCCACTGAAGAAAAGACAGGAATCAGAGCTGGAGGTAGCAGAGCTGACAATGTTGAGGTTTTCTTTGGGAGTGACCAGGTTGGATAGGATCAGGAATGAGTACATTAGCCCGAAAAAATACAGAGGGTTGTGTCAGGAAGGGCATCCGACGTAAAAGCTTGGCCAAAACTAACATGCGGAGCAAACCTCTAAAGACGGAGGACACTCATTTGCTGCGGCGACCCTGTCAAGGGAAAAGCCGAAAGGAAAAGAAGAGAGGGACAACTCATATCAGAGGCTTTGGAGACAAAGTCAGAGAGGCCAGACTGAGTCGGTTTGGACATGTCCAGAGGAGACTATATCGAGAGAAGGATGCTGAGCCTTGAACTGCCAGGTAGGAGACCGAGAGGAAGACCGAAGAGGAGGTTTATGGATGTTGTCAAAGAGGACATGAAGGTAGCTGGTGTGAGAGAAGAGGATGCACAAAACCGGGTTAGATGGAGGACATTGATTCGCTGTGGCGACCCCTGAAGGGAAAAGCCGAAAGGAAAAGAAGAATACCTTCCCAAGCTCAATCAGCAGTACTGATTGAGTCATAAAAATTGGTTTGTCTTTACTTAATTAGCATTAAAATATACTTTCAAGATTAGCCTCATCAATGTTTAAACCTTGCAACGCTCACCTTTTCTTTGTGTCAAAATGTGTATGTGTAACCGGCCTCAGGCCTAGGGGATACCTGGGTCGGTCCAAAGCGCTTCACAGACAGGTAGCACTGTGAACGACGAGGAAAGACGACACGAGACAACCGTGTTAATCAGCTTCACACAACGGCATTTATGACCACTTACTCATCAAAACATCAATTTCAATATCAGAATACATTCATGTGTAGATCTATCCATTCAACATCTATACATTGTATATATCCTCCACATTCGCACATGCTTATGCACGTCTGCCCGCTCGTGTGTGTTGTACTGGGAACTACAATTGACATCCAAAAATCCAAATTCATCAAAGCCACAAAATATTCGTCAAAGCCACAAAACAAGGTTTCATATCTAGCATCGCCCAATAAGTCCCCAAGTACTTTAACATCTTGAGAATGTCTAACACTTATTATTTTGAATACCTGTGAACGACGAGGAAACACGACACGAGACAACCGTGTTAATCAGCTTCACACAACGGCATTTATGACAACTGCGCATGCGTGAGCTGAGCCTACGTCGCCTTCCTCTGTTCCACTCACAGGCGTGTAGCGCCCTCTCCTGACTTGGTAGTCTAATCGACTAACATACAATAACAGAGGTCGTTTCTAACCCCCTACATATGGAACAACTGTACATTTACACATTTAGAATCAAGTTAGCAAAATCCACAAACCTAAACTGCCTGCAACATCACTGTTTACTTCTGTGTATCCTGGGACTGTAAAGTGACCTTGAGAGTTTTGAAAGGCGCTTGAAAAGGAAATGTATTATTATTATTATAAACACACCTGCCAACAACATCAAGCAAGATTGAAAGACACTTTGAGACAGAAACTTTTCCAGGATGAGCTGGTGGAGACAGAGTGACAGCGTCAAGCTGTGTGATGCTGGACTAGCAGTTCCATCTCCATGTTAATGCTCAGGGGAGAGCTTCACTAAAGTTGAGCAGTGAGATGTAATCAGACTCCCGGCCTGTGATTAATGTTTCTCATCTATCTTCAGGCCAGCGTGGCTCAGTAAAACTCAGAACAGTTCACCCAGAAAGCTGTTTACCGAACACCATTATGCCTGCAGCCATGGACGAACACCATTATGCCTGCAGCCGTGGAAATGAGCTGAATCTTTTCCACCTTGAGTGCAAAGAGGACTCAAGACGGTAACATCTAACAAGCTGTGAAAAACAGCCACAAAACCCAACGTGCAATTCTTGACTGTACTTTATACCTAAGCTTTGTGTCATCAGTTTTAAATCTGTTCATTTTTATTTACTTGTTTTTTTCATTTGTGGCCAGAAGGGTGTTTTGTTCCATTTATTTAACTCACCATTGAAATTATGTCTTTGAAAAACAAAAGGCGTCTCTCAGGCAATCTGGCTCTCATTAAAGTGTCCATTAAATGAAGCTAAGGTGAGAAACCGATGGATTTATGACGCGTGTAATGCACTTTACAGAGCTAACATAATCAAAATCACACTTATTCCTGAGGCACACTATATAAGACACGATTCGGGTGTGGGTATGTTGTTTAATCTTTACCACATGCCCATAGAAATGTTATCTCAGTTGGTAACCTTCTGTTGGTAGGAACTTGTCAATATGGTTGCATGTCAATCATGGAAACAACAGGGCTGCACTCCATAATTAATTTACAAACCCCTTTAAGTGGATTTGAAATCACCACAATCTATGAACACTTAAAGCCTGTCCCGGAAAAATACTTTTCAGCAGCTTAGATCGAAATCTCAAAATCCACACTTGCACGCAAGATATGCAATGTCAATAGCAGTTTCCAGTGTGTGGCAAGCTTGGTCAGGTGTAGTGGCGTGTGGACAACACAGAGGCAATCATCTGTGATGATGATGAAGATCCACATAAACTACCCAATCACACTGTGTGACCCTACCAGGTTCCTGTCCTTTCGAAGAGTTTCCATCAAGCAAAACACAGATTCTTTGTCAACATTGGGTTGGCTGTTATGACTAAATTAGTCTCGGTTTAAAGAAGCAAGAATATTTGACCAAGGGTTTCCATTGATTTTCATGATTGTGGTTTCAATTTATAAATGTCTAGATTACCCATTATCGAAAAAATATTCCAAAACACTAGAAACATTTGCATGAACCGTGTTATAATGCAGTTATGTGTCATCCTGAAATGTAACATTTTCTTACCAAAATCTCTGTGGGATGACATCCAGCCAATCTCCTTGAGGGACACGATGGCCAACAAACCTGAGCCCACAAAGGAGCCTATCCCAGAGAAAAAGAAGAAGAGCCCCATGATGGCACTCTGCATAGACTTGGGCGCGGCCGAGTAAGCAAACTCCAGTCCTGCACAACAGAGAACACCTTTATTCATAAATATATGTTATGGGATGGCAGAGCCAGTAATATAAAAGGGACACCAGAAACAGGTTGGGTCTAAAAAAATAATGACTTTATTGAAGCTAGTCAATGCAAAGAACCAACCGGCCTAAGGTCTTTCCAGGCAGAGTTGAGAGAGTGAATGAGTGAGTCTGGAGCAACCACTTATGTAGGCTGACTTTATTGAAGCTAGTCAATGCAAAGAACCAACCGGCCTAAGGTCTTTCCAGGCAGAGTTGAGAGAGTGAATGAGTGAGTCTGGAGCAACCACTTATGTAGGCTGCCAAGGACCCAGGTGTGTCTCTCTGCAATTAGCAGGATCTTCCAAAGTGGGGGAGGGGAGAACAGGAATTAACGAACTACCCGCACCCCACATCAATGCCCTCTATGGGAGGAAGGAGCTTGTAACAGCCCCACCCATATTTTGTTAGTGGCTTGGCTGCTGCCTTTATTGGCTGAATGAATAAGTGCAATAGTAGGTAGCTACGGCATGTGAGAAGTACAAAAAAAGAATAGTTGGTAATCGTTAATCTGGGGGGAATAATTCTTCATAAATATGTCTTTGAGCAATTGTTGCAAAATAGACTGCGCAATTTGGTCGCAACATAGGCAGCGCATTTTGAAACTTTACATTTGTGGTTTTTGACAGGTAGATTTAAACATTTACTGCCAATCTAGAATTTATTCAGGGTTTGTTTTTTTCTTGTGTAGCGTTTCAAGCTTCAGTCAGAACTCTGGCAATGTTTTCCCTCTCACGAGGGGGCAAATTTACCTTTTGTACAGCCGCCCCCATTTTGAATGCAAATAACTCTACAACCAAGTAAACTCGAAATAAACTTTCTTTTCTGATTAAAGAAAAGAAGAGTTTCTTACACTGCATTGAATGTTTATGTAGTCCTAAAACTCAATATTCTGTGGGTCCTGCCATTTGAGTGAAAACAAAAACCCTGGCACTGGAGTGGACATATTTGCACATCGTCTGGCAGTAAATGAGTGCAGGGGCATAAGGGGTAATTGCCTTTAGTCTGACTGCATTTGCTCGTGGGGTCGGGAACCCCTGGTGTATGTGTGTGTGTGTGTGTGTATATATATATATATATATATATATATATATATATATATATATATATATATATATATATATATATATATATATATATATATATATATATATATATAAAATCCTCATCTCACCCACCATGGGTGGTGTCTGATCCCCATTTATTTCAGCTCGGGTCCTCTACCAGAGGCCAGGAAGCTTGAGGGTTCTGCGCAGTATCCGTGCTGTTCCCAGCACTGCACTTTTCTGGACCGAGATATCCGATGTTATTCCCGGGATCTGTTGCAACCACTCGTCGAGTTTGGGGGTCACTGCCCCGAGTGCTCCGACCACCACCACAGGCACGACTGTCACCTTTACCTTCCAGGCTCTCTCCAGCTCCTCTCTGAGCCCTTGGTATTTCTCATGTTGCTTCTTTCTGATGTTTCCATCACTCGGGACCGCTACATCCACGACAACGGCTTTCCTTTCCCCTTTATCTATGACCACGATATCTGGTTGGTTGACCATTACCATCTTGTCGGTCTGTATCTGGAAGTCCCACAGGATCTTTGCACGGTCATTCTCCACCACCTTGGGAGGTGTTTCCCATTTTGACCTTGGGGTTTCCAGTCCAGACTCCGCACAGATGTTTCGGTAGACTATGCCAGCCACCTGGTTATGGCGCTCCATGT
This sequence comes from Hippocampus bargibanti, assembly GCF_051943395.1. Lineage (NCBI taxonomy): Eukaryota > Metazoa > Chordata > Actinopteri > Syngnathiformes > Syngnathidae > Hippocampus > Hippocampus bargibanti. Next base: position 19,466,479 of record NC_142737.1, on the reverse strand, counting down.
AGGCTTTCCCTCCCAGCATCTTACACCCTGCAGTTATGTGTTGGATTGTCTCAGGTGCCTCTTTGCACAACCTACACCTTGGGTCTTGTCTGGTGTGGTATATCCCTGCCTCTATGGCTCTGGTGTTCAGGGTCTGCTCTTGGGCAGCCAGGATGAGTGCCTCTGTGCTGTCCTTTAGGCCAGCCCTCTCTAGCCACTGATAGGACTTCTTGAGATCAGCCACTTCTGCTATGGTTCGGTGGTACATCCCGTGTAGGGGCTTTTCCTCCCATGATTGTCCCTCTTCCAGCACCTCATCCTCTGTTCCCCATTGTCACAGACATTCTCTGAGTACATCATCCGTTGGAGCCTTCTCTTTGATGTATTCATGGAGCTTGGATGTTTCATCCTGGACAGTGGCTCTCACACTCACTAGTCCCTGGCCTCCTTCCTTACGGCTTGTGTACAGTCTCAGGGTGCTGGACTTGGGATGGAACCCTCCGTGCATGGTGAGGAGTTTTCGGGTCTTAACATCCGTGGCCACCTTATTATTCCTGCAGGGTATCTGATCACTGGCAGGGCATAGCTGTTTATTGCCCGGGTCTTGTTCTTGCCATTGAGCTGGCTTCTGAGGACTTGCCTCACCCGCTGGAGGTATTTGGTCGTAGCCGCTTTCCTTGTTGCTAGTTCGAGGTTGCCATTGGCCTGTGGTATACCGAGGTACTTGTTGCTGTTTTCAATGTCTGCTATTGTTCCTTCAGGGAGTGAGACCCCTTCAGTGTGAACTACCTTGCCCCTCTTAGTCACCATCCGGCTACATTTCTCCAGCCCGAATGACATTCCTATATCACTGCTGTAGATCCTGGTTGTGTGGATCAGGGAGTCTATGTCCCTTTCGCTCTTAGCATACAGCTTTATGTCATCCATGTAGAGGAGGTGACTGATCGTAGCTCCATTTCTGAGGCGGTATCCATAGCCTGTCTTGGCGATTATCTGGCTGCAGAACAGCAGTGGGGAGAGTGCATCACCTTAGTATATGCCACATTTGATGGACACTTGCGTTAGTGGCTTGCCATTGGCTTCAAGTGTGGTTTTACATATCCTCATCGAGTTTGCAACGAAGGCTCTCAGGGTCCTGTTGACCTTAATAATAATAATAATAATACATTTAATTTACAAGCGCCTTTCTGAACACTCAAGGACACTTTACAACAAAGACAACACACAAAACAGTAAAATCATGCATAAAGCAATAAATAATAAAACAGCATAATAAATTAGACCATGTAAGCAAGTTTAAAGAGGTGGGTTTTCAGGTGAGATTTGAAAGTAGGAAGGGAGTCAATGTTGCGGATGTTGGGTGGAAGTGAGTTCCAGAGTTTAGGAGCGGAGCGGCTGAAAGCTCTGCACCCCATCGTTGTGAGACGGGCAGAGGGCGTGTCGAGGTGCAGGGAGGAAGAGGATCTGAGGGCCCGAGTAGGAACAGAGATTTGAATTAGGTCAGACAGATAGGGGGGGGCAAGGTTATGGATGGCTTTAAATGTAAACAGAAGTATCTTGAATTCAATACGGAGTTTAACAGGGAGCCAGTGGAGCTGTTGGAGGACAGGAGTGATGTGGTGAAATGAGGGGTTTTTTGTAATGATCCGGGCTGAGGAATTTTGGACTATTTGGAGTTTATGGAGACATTTTTGATTGACCCCGAAAAGAAGTGAATTACAATAATCGATACGGGAGGTGACGAGACTGTGGACGAGGATAGCAGTGGTGTGAGGGGTGAGAGAGGGACGGAGACGATTGATATTGCGAAGGTGAAAATATGCAGACCGGGCTATGTTATTTATGTGGGAGTGAAAAGATAGTGTGCTATCAAGGATGACACCCAGGCTCTTAACCTGAAGGGCGGGGGACACGGTAGAATTGTCAATGGTGAGAGAGAAACTGTTTGCTTTGTGAAGGGTGGATTTTGTACCGACAAGGAGAAGTTCAGTTTTTTCGCTGTTTAGTTTGAGAAAGTTATGAGAAAACCAGGATTTGATTTCTGAGAGGCAAAGTGTAAGGAATGCAGGTGGAAGAGAGGCGTCAGGTTTACTGGAGAGGTAGAGCTGGGTGTCATCCACGAAGCAGTGAAAATAAATTCCAAATTTGCGGAAGATATCACCAAGGGGAAGAAGGTATATAATAAAGAGAAGGGGCCCCAGGACAGAACCTTGGGGCACACCAGAAGACACAGGGGAGGACCGTGAAGTGAATGAGGTAATTTGGATAAACTGTGAGCGGCCAGTGAGGTAGGAGTGAAACCAACTGAGTGGGGTGTGTGTCACGCCTAGAGTGGAGAGTCGGTTGAGCAGGATGGGGTGAGAAATGGTGTCAAAGGCCGCAGATAGATCAAGAAGGATGAGAATAGAGAGGGAGCCGGTATCTGCTGCTATGAGAAGGTCGTTCGTGATTTTTATGAGGGCTGATTCAGTGCTGTGGCGGGGACGGAAACCAGACTGGAATTGTTCGTAGAGGTTATTGTGAGTGAGGTGAGAGTGGAGTTGACAGGCGACAACTCCAGGGAGTTATACAACTCCAAGCATTCAGTGATCCATGTGTGTGGCATCGAGTCATATGCTTTCTTGTAATCAATCCAGGCTGTGCACAGGTTGGTATGTCGGGACCTGCAGTCTTGAGCGACTGTTCTGTCAACCAGCAGCTGATGTTTGGCACCTCTAGTATCTCTAACAATGCCTTTCTGTGCTTTGCTCATGTATTGATCCATGTGTCCACTTATCTTAGCCGCAATGATGCCTGACATGAGCTTCCATGTTGTGGAGAGACAGGTTATTGGCCGATAGTTGGAAGGAACTGCACCCTTTGAGGAATCCTTCATGATCAGGATTGTTCGCCCTTCGGTTAGCCATCCTGGGTGAGTCGCATCCATCAGCAACTGGTTCATTTGTGCTGCTAGGCGCTCGTGGAGAGCTGTGAGTTTCTTTAGCCAGTAGGTGTGGACCATATCCGGGCCTGGTGCCGTCCAGTTTTTCATACCTGAGCCTCTTCCTTGTATATCTGTCGCTGTGATGCTAACTGGGTTCTGTTCAGGGAGGTTTCTGTGCTCCTCTTTCAGAGTCACCAGCCATTGTGCACTGCTGTTATGTGAGACCTCCTTCTCCCATATGCCTTTCCAGTATCTTTCAGTTTCCAGCCTTGGAGGGTCTGCTCTGCTGTTAGAACCCTGCCACTGAGCGTACACTTTTGCAGGTTGTGTTGCGAACAGCCTGTTTATTTTTCTGGCCTCATTCTCTTTCGTGTCCCTCTTTAGGCGACTGGACAAGGCCTGGAGCCTTTGTTTGGCAGTTTCGAGTGCTTCAGGTATGGTTATCTGCATGTACCTTTTGGGTATTGGCCTTTTATTCACACCTCTCTGGGTCTCCGTCAATTGACTCACATCTTTCGGAGCTGCCTTGATCTTGGCCTCCAACCGTCTTTTCCATGGTGGGTAATGAATCTTGTGGCTCTCATGGTTGCTCTTGTAGCCAAGCATCTCTAGGATCACTGATGCTGAGGTGTATATCAGCTCATTGGTTTCCGTGATCGTTCCGGTCGGGATCGTTCTCAGTGCTGCATTCACAGTTTCCATGAGACTTTCAGGTGGCACTTCACATAGCCGTTGTAATCGGTTGTAATCGTAAATATATATATATATCCTGGTCTCACCCACCATGGGTGGTGTCTGTCCCCCATTTCAGCTCGGGTCCTCTACCAGAGGCCAGGCTTGAGGGTTCTGCGCAGTATCCGTGCTGTTCCCAGCACTGCGCTTTTCTGGACCGAGATATCCGATGTTGTTCCCGGGATCTGTTGCAACCACTCGTCCAGTTTGGAGGTCACTGCCCCGAGTGCTCCGACCACCACAGGCACGACTGTCACCTTTACCTTCCAGGCTCTCTCCAGCTCCTCTCTGAGCCCTTGGTATTTCTCGATTTTCTCATGTTCCTTCTTTCTGATGTTTCCATCACTCAGGACCGCTACATCCACGACAACGGCTTTCCTTTTCCCTTTATCTATGACCACGATATCTGGTTGGTTGGCCATTACCACCTTGTCAGTCTGTATCTGGAAGTCCCACAGGATCTCTGCTCTGTCATTCTCCACCACCTTGGGAGGTGTTTCCCATTTTGACCGTGGGATTTCCAGTCCATACTCCGCACAGATGTTTCGGTAGACTATGCCAGCCACCTGGTTATGGCGCTCCATGTAGGCTTTCCCTGCTAGCATCTTACACACTGCAGTTATGTGTTGGATTGTCTCAGGTGCCTCTTTGCACAACCTACACCTTGGGTCTTGTCTGGTGTGGTATATCCCTGCCTCGATGGCTCTGGTGTTCAGGGCCTGCTCTTGGGCAGCCAGGATGAGTGCCTCTGTGCTGTCCTCGACGAGACGAAATATCTCATCTCATCTCATCTCATCTCATTTTCCGTACCGCTTATTCCTCATTAGGGTCGCGGGGGTTGCTGGAGCCTATCTCAGCTGTCTTCGGGCACGAGGCGGGGGACACCCTGAATTGGTTGCCAGCCAATCGCAGGGCACACAAAGACATACAACAGTCACTCTCACACTCACACCTAGGGACAATTTGGAGTGTTCAGTCTGCCTGCCATGCATGTTTTTGGAGTGTGGGAGGAAACCGGAGGACCCGGAGAAAACCCACGCGGGTCCGGGGAGAACATGCAAACTCCACACAGGGAAAACCGACCTCTGCACTGTGAAGCCGGTGTGCTAACCACTCGGCTACCGGGCCGCCCCTATATATATATATATATATATATATATATATATATATATATCAGTGGCCTTCAGTGAAGTCCTGCTTAGTCCGACTTGAACAAATATCCCTCGTAATACCATAATTTATGACACAACGGCTGGAGATATCATTTACAAAAGCACACGCACGCAGTACTGGGAGTGGCATCACCTTAATCGTCTACAACACAGGTTATTTTCCGGAGCAAACATCAATAAATCTGCATCAGCAATTAGAACTTGTCACTATACGTGATACTGCAAACACTTAAAGATAAAAGGAAATTTAAAATCATTTGTCCACAAAGTTTTATGAAGTCCACCAATAATATGCAATCTTTAACAAGATTTTACGCTAAATTACAAAATGTCAGTTTAATATAAGAAAAACAACAAGACGTTCACAAAACGAACTATTTGTTGAAAATAAAAGTAAACAAATCTTTTTCATTTGTTCTTGAGTATAGGCTTACCTACATGCGACAGCGAGTTGTCCTCTCCTTCAGCCATTGTGGGTTAAAAAAGCGAGTAGATATACTTGGTTTTTCTGCTAAAGTTTCCGGGTTTCCGGGCTGAGGGCTGAGGTAAAGTGAGTATCCAATCACAGGACGCGTACGTCATGTTCAACGCGAGGCCCTCTAGCTGGCCTTACTGTGCCAACTCGTGATCTGATTGGCTATCGCAACTGTATATCAACTACATGTGCCTGTTCATGTACAGCGCACAGACACCCTTACTGTTGATTCTGAAGGCGTCGGTCAGATTTCATACAGCCTGGCGACACAAACTAGCTGAATTCTGATTGGATTAAAAACTCTGACCTAGTTTTGTGTTTTTTTTTTCTTTTCATTATTTGTTTTACTTTTCTTTCTTATATGGCATAGTGAACAGGACATTGCATCAGCGGAATTGTAAGAAATGTAAAACGTCTTACTGAGATGGTCATGTGATCTATGTTTTGTTTTGATGTCTTGACAAGATGATGCTCAATGTGACCATGTTCTCCCTTTTCTAACTGTTTAAAAAAATGTCAATTAAAAAAAAAACTCTGACCTAAAACTACAACACTGAAAGGAGCATAACCAAATGGATATGATATAACATCAAGAAAACAGTATGTAGAATAAATATATATATATTTAGAAAAAATACTTTTTTAATGAAATTGACTTTTATTATAATTATGATGTCTGATCATGTTAGGCCAGCAGAGAAGGCCTTGCTGGCCCTGATGGCCCACCACTGATGTATATATGTATGTATATATATATATATATATATATATATATATATATATATATATATATATATATATATATATATATATATATATATATATATATATATATATGGCTCTTTTGATGATTTCATATGGCTCACTGATGAAACTAAATACATATTCTCGTTTTTTTCACCGTTCATTTCCTGTCGGGGCTGCAGTTGGCGGAAAGCGCAATTTTGATTAGATGACACTGACCTAGGTTGGCCGAAAGCGCCTTTTTGATTGGATGATACTGGCCGTCATGTTGAAACAGGTAAACACCCCTTTAAAAGACAACCGACGTCTCCGGGCAAGTTGTGTCCATAATTTGTAAAATGGCTTCAAATGACTTCTACTGAGCGTATTTTACAAAGATTCCACCGCATATAGCTATATTTTACATTTTAAGACTCGCGCTGAATATTCAGGAAGTCTTGTTTTTGAGTTGGTGACGAGTCCTCATGTTACGTCATGAAAGGACACCCCCCCCTGACCGACAAAAAGACACATTGTAGCAGTCCTTCATCACGTCAATGTATTTTGCTGTACTGTTTGTTTGAAAATCTTGATGTTGCACCCAAAAGCCGCCAGAAGAGGGCGTCCAAGCTCCATGGAAGGAATTTATCAGCCTGTGGAAACGGGCTGATTCATTCCTCACGGGAGCTGGTCGCCATTTTTGGGTGGGACATTCCCCCCTGCCCGTTTGCCTCAAAATGACACGGAAAAAAATCTTTAATCGATTGCAAACTTGTATGCTTTCCTCTTCAGAACTATTTGAATCATATTCATCACTGGATGTGTAACAAGAAAGCATATTCTTCGAATCTGGTGTCAGTTTTTCAGTTTTTAATTTTTCTGATGTCAGTTAAGAAACAAAAAAGTGACGTCGGTTGTCCTTATTTAGTTGAAAAGTATATTTTATGGAAACCTGGGAACGTATTATTCTCATTTCGGTTGTCCTTTAAATGAGCCCAATGAGTGCACTTCAGCTTGAATGCACCGGAGCATTCGCCTTTGAGGAGAGAAAATGTTCTGATTCTAATTTGCAATGAAACAATTCCTTGATGAAACAGTCGAATGTCAGTGACATTTTAACAATCCCCATCCCATGTTAACGTTAGCATCAATATACTTCTGTGAGAAGTATATTGCAGATAGCAAGTGTGGAAGCTTATGAGCCGTGTGCAGGCTAGCTAGCAGTAACTTCGCCTAGAGACACGATCGTTCGTTGGATAGGAATACCATTCATTTTAACGGTGAGTACTATCACAAAGTTATTTTAAAAAATACAATCTGACATTTTCTTGAAAAGTGGCCGCGCGCACACACTTTTATGGCTCTCTTAGTCAAAAAGGTTCCCGACCCCTGTGCTACACTATGCCATAGTCTGGAAGACAACCACATTTTACGTTTCTGGAAGACAAATCACACTGTTTGCAGAGACAGATGGAAAGCATAAGGGGTTGGGGGAGTCTTATTTTCCACCACCAGACCTTCCTGCCTGCAAGCTGACATTGATAATTTCATGGCACCTCATGTGATTTTTCAAATAAGGCCCAATAGCTACATCTGTCTGGAGAGATTACAGAGCGGTGTCTGAATATGTTTGCTTTTTAAAACCAAAAGGGCAGCTCCCTCACAAATACATACCTATATTAGGAGTATAAAAACATTGGTATTAGAGCAATGCGAACCTTAAAGGACAACCGACATCACTTTTTTGTTTCCCAACTGACATCAGAAAAACGTTTTATAGCATCTAAAATACCCAAACACGCAGGCTGATATGTTTCGTGAAATGCAAAACACCAATAAAAATGAATTAAAGTGTCCAAAATCTGCAAAAAATTGAGCTGCGAATTGGGCATTTTCAGAAAGTCCCGCCCCCAGATCATGATGTCACGCCAAGACGTCTTGCCTTGCTCGAGAATCAAAACAATGGCTTCAGATTCAGAGAATATGCTTTCTTGTTACACATCCAGTTATGAATATGATTCAAATAGTTCTGAATAGGAAAGTATCAATGTTTGCAATTGATTAAAGAAGGTCTTCTGGCTCATTTTGAGCGATCAAGACTGATGTGGGGCGGCCCGGTAGTCGAGTGGTTAGCACACCGGCTTCACAGTGCAGAGGTCGCCGGTTCGCGTCCCGGTCCGGCCTCCCTGTGTGGAGTTTGCATGTTCTCCCCGGACCCGCGTGGGTTTTCTCCGGGTCCTCCGGTTTCCTCCCACACTCAAAAAACATGCATGGCAGGCAGATTGACCACTCCAAATTGTCCCTAGGTGTGAGTGTGAGAGTGACTGTTGTATGTCTTTGTGTGCCCTGCGATTGGCTGGCAACCAATTCAGGGTGTCCCCCACCTCGTGCCCGAAGACAGCTGAGATAGGCTCCAGCAACCCCCGCGACCCTAATGTGGAATAAGCGGTACGAAAAATGAGATGAGATGAGATGAGAAGACTGATGTGTAGTGTCACAGAAAATGCAGAAGATGGCGGCAGAGCTCCTTTGGAAATAGTTTTTTTTTTCCATCTTGGAATTTTTGTCAACGAATATCAAAGAGTTGTCTCGGTGTAACATACAACAATTCACCATTGCATTATTTATGTGTTTACTTTCTAATTTCGCCATCAACACGGATCAACACAAAGTTTTCAGACCAAACAAAGTACCGCAAAATGCATTGAGGTGATGCAAGGTATGTCCTTTCTCAGTCAGGGGCGTTCCTTCAGTGACGTAGGGTGAGGACTCGTCACCAACTCAAAAACAAGACTTCCGGAATATTCAGCGCGAGTCTTAAAACGTAAAATATAGCTATATACGGTAGAATCTTTGTAAAATACACTCAGTAGAAGTAATTTGAAGCGATTTTACAAATTATGGACACAACTTGTCCGGAGACGTCGGTTGTCCTTTAAATAACCTTCTCGTTCAATGGCATATTTGTATTCTCGGATGACCTTTTGTTTACAACTCACTATTTTACACACTTTGCAGAAGACTACAACGCCCACATATTTACATTGAAGGTCAGATTTTGCAACAGAAATCTCAGATATACATGATGTATACATTGCCGCTGTGAATGAACTATCTGAACTATGAATGAACTATGATTAATTTAACGCTAGGAGTCTAGGAATAAAAGCTGAACAAATGTGGGCTTTGAAATGTGTCGAACATTTTTTTCTAAGGGAGAAAATTAATGGGATTTTATTGCAAACAAAATGTCAAGGAGCCCTCCAATAACAAATAATGAGCATGGTGCACATGAATGTTGCTTGTTGTCTTTTAAGACAGGGGACTGTTTATATGTGTTAGGGCAGTGGCTTTTGACAGATTTATTGAAACAAAACCGGACTAAAGGAAATTATTTATTTTCATTTAATGTACTTGATGTCACAAATCTGCCAGACTATTCTTCATGAAGTTAAAGTTAACAAATGGAGGGAGCAACGGAGACAGTGATTATTTTTTAATTGATTTTCACAAACTACAGTATACGTAGGTATGTCTGCATTTTAAAATCCCATAATGCTAAAACATGTTTTTGTACATTCTGGATTAAAAAGGCATTTACTCACACTGTCAAAACAAATCAGGATTCATTGGCTCAGTGTGATCATGGAAACAGAGGTTGAATGCTCATGTTGTATATATTTCATATACAGTGATACCTCAGTTTACGAACGCTTTATCTTCCGAACCTTTTGCCTTGCGAACATTAAATTTGCGACAACATAATCTTGGCATCCGAATTAGTTTTCGGGAAACACACGGAGCGCCACAATGGCAAGTTTTCGGCGGAAGAACACCAAACTACACGGTAGAACAGCGCCACAGTGGCTGGCAGCCTAGTTTTCCACACTCACTTTCTTTTAGTGCACTCAGTGCAGACATGGTTTGTTATCGAGTGGAGTACTTTTGCTTTTTTGGGACCGAAAAAGACCCCACCACAGGCTAGTGTTAAACCGAAGAGGACAAAAGAAAATTAAGGTCGAGCGGAAGGATATCATCGAAAAACACGATCGAGGTGTGCGATTGTGTGACTTAGCATTCCAGCATGCTAAATCGACCATTGCTACGTGTGGCTAAGGGTGTTTCTGTGTTGTCTAAGCAACGGTCTCAGGCAATCGAAGAAGTTGAAAAACTTCTGTTGATTTGGATTAACAAAAAGCAGCTAGCAGGGGACAATGTGTGAGGGTATTATTGCCGAGAAAGCACGGCATCTTCAGTCAGATATCATCCAGAGGCAATTACATCAACGACCATCACAAAGGTAAATAAAACGACTTTATTATACAGTAAAGTTTATTTCTTTAAGTACAATACAACAGCACATTTGTTAAACATAAAACAAGGTATATTTTGTGTTGTTGTAAGGCTTATTTACTCGAAAATTATGTTATATGGGGACCTGGAAACTGACTATTCTCATTTTTAATGATTTCTTATGGGAAATGCATGTTTGGTAGACAAAAATTTGACCTTACACACACTTTATGGGAACCAATTAAGTTCGTAAGATGAGGTATCACTGTAAATTGTATTTATTTTATGGCTCATAATTTATTTTAGGCCAATCCATTTGAGGCAACTGTGGACCAAATGGAATGTTTGTCACAAAAAGAAAACAAGCTTACAGAATGCCTGTTGAGATTGTTAAACTATCAAAAAAAACGACCATGGCGTTCATAGTGCAAAATAGAGATGGATCCAATAGTCCGCTGCGAAACGAGATGAGCCCTAAAACCTGGTCATAGGTAAAACGTGGAAGCTGTACAGAGGGGCATGAAAAGCTACAGTATGTCACACTAGCCTACTACAACTGTTGAGATATGTTAAGCCGAGGTACAACATACTGAATTTGCCTACATTGCATGTGTGTGCGCACATGTGTGCATGTGTATGACCCCATCTGTGGTAAATTGTGGGCCTGAACTGTAGTCTGGCATTGATCCCCCACCCTGCACCAAGGATACCATTTATCTTCTGGCAATTATAGAACCTCCCTCTGAATTGTGTTTGCGCATGTGATGGTATAAACCGTGGGTGTTGAAAGATGACAACATTTGCCATTTCAGCTGCCTTTGGTAAAGGTGAATCATGAGTTATCACTTCATTTTATTTATCTGAAATTAAAGGTTACACTACAGCACCAAATTCACAGTACCTGCAATGCTGGCAAATATTTCACTGATGCCTATCAGCACATATTGAGGCACTTGCCACCAAATGGGTAAATCCGCTGCATAGTAGACTACGTTGCCAAGCACTTGCTCAATGGGACCATTTGCTTTGATGATCTCCAGGCGTTTTGTCTCCAGAATACCTGATGGGCAACCAAAAACAGGCAGTTTGACAGTATATATGAGCACATTTATGAAAAAAAACCCAACAACAAATGCACAGTTTTAGACTTGTTTCCAATATTACAACTCCTAAGCCACACTAAGTCATCAACCACTTCATTTTTATCATTAAAGGACAACCGACATCTCCGGACAAGTTGTGTCCATAATTTGTAAAATGGCTTCAAATGACTTTTACTGAGCGTATTTTACAAAGATTCCACCGCATATAGCTATATTTTACGTTTTAAGACTCGCGCTGAATATTCAGGAAGTCTTCTTTTTGAGTTGGTGACGAGTCCGTACGTGACGTCACTGAAGGAATCCCCCTGACCGAAAAAAAGACAAATTGTAGCAGTCCTTCCATCACGTCAATGTATTTTGCTGTACTTGTTTGGTCTGAACACCTTGTGTTGCACCAAAAAACTGCCAGAAGAGGGAGACCATGCTCCATGGAAGGAATTTATCAGCCTGTGGAAACGGGCTGATTAATTCTTCAGAGGAGCTTGGACGGCATTTTCTGCCTCTTTTTGGGTGATACATTTCCCCCCAATGTTGCATCAAAATGGCACGGAATAAATTCTTTAATCGATTGCAAACATGTATGCTTTCCTCTTCAGAACTATTTGAATCATATTCATAACTGGATGTGTAACAATAAATCATATTCTCCGAATCTGAAGTCATTGTTTTGATTCTCCAGCATTGCAAGACGTCTTGGCGTGACGTCACGAACTGGGGGCGGGACTTTCTGAAAAAGCCCAATTCGCAGATCAATTTTTTGCAGATTTTGGACACTTTAAGTCATTTTTATTGGTGTTTTGCATTTGAATAAAAAAATCATACTGCATGTTTTGGGTATTTTAGATGCTATAAGACGTTTTTCTGATGTCAGTTAGGAAACTGATGTCGGTTGTCCTTTAATTGGTGGCTCTTAGCTTGCAACCAGCAGCTCCAGCACTGTCAGAAAACAGCCTCATATCATAACTACTTAAATTTAATGCTGGACTTGGACAGCAGATGTAGTCTTGTAATCCGACCATACAATAATACCAGCTTTCCATCTTAGTCCCTGCTTACCCCCTCCTTAGAAACACCACACTGCCCAACATGATCCTTAGTCTTGAAAATCTTAAGGCAATTGAGCTCTACGAGAAGCACATTAGAACATACACTTTCCAAGTGTCAAGTAGAAAAAAATAAAATAAAATAAAATAAGAAAAAAATAAATAAGTGATGTCAGCTTTGCTTTCTTTCGTTTCCCGTAGTTGGTGCACAAACAAAAATCAAATAACAAATCAATCATTCTCTGCGGGCCAGAATATTTCTGCCGCTGTTTACTGCATTGGAGGTCCAACTTTGCCTCACAGGAAACCCTATGGAATTGCACTGCACTTATTTCATTAAGCGAGAGTTGTAGGCTAAAGATTTAGGGCCCTATTTTGGGAGAGTGGCACTCAATGTAAAACAGGCATAATTTCATTTTCTTGCCAGCATGAGTTTAGTTGAGTGTCTTTGCAACACAATTTCACCCTCTTCCTTTGATATTAATTGGAAATGTATAGCCTCTTGGGGTTAAAGGTGGGCAGGCTGAGGAAGAAAGAGTGCGAGGTAATTCCCTGGAATCAATGTATGGAATTGAAGGCAAGCACAGCAACACTGCTGACAAACACATTCATGTCACGGTATGATGTGTTATATGCATTGCTTAAATACTCTGACTGGAGGTTTTTCAGAAATCAGAAAATCGGAAAACCTTTAATCAACCCACAATGGGGAAATTTGCAGAGGGTGGCTATCACCTCTGCATTGCAGGGGATTAAATCTGGGCTTCGATTTTATACCAGAGTTTTGCATGTTTTCACTGTGCTTGCATGGCTTCACTCCAGTACTCTGGCTTTCTCATAAATTTCAAAATCATGCAAAGCTCTGACTTGTACATACAGGTGTCATAGTTTTTGATGCATGTCGGCAACCAGTTCCTGGTGTACCCACCCTGCCCAAAATTAGCTGGAATAGCCCCTGGTTTACCCACAACCCAATTGGATTGGATTGGATTGGATTTGCATTTGTTAGTCTCACAGTGGAGAAATTTACATTTCATAGCAGGAAATTGCAAACAGCAATTGGGGAGTGATTTTGAATATGGATGGAAGGAAAGTGTAGACTCCATTATTGTCAATATGTGATCATGTGACAGGACGGTGGAACAGTGGTTAGCGCGTCAACCTCACAGTGCAAAGGTTGTGGGTTCAATCCAGACTCCAGCTTCTCTGTCTGGATTGGATTGGATTTGCCTTTATTAGTCTCGCAGTGGAGACATTTACATTTCACAGCAGCAAAGTGTTGAAAGGAATGAAAGTAAAAAAAGAAATACATGAGCTGCTGGAAAGGCAGCCACTCTCGCGGCGCCGTCTTGAAGTCAAAAGAACAACAACAAAAACTAAATAACAAATAATATGACAACACAAAGACAACATGACAAACAAAGACGCAGAGCGTCATTCATTCTTCAGGACTTGCTGTACCCTCTTTGTGATGACATGAAGCAGTTCTAGATGAAAGAGGAGAGGATCAGAGTCTTTCCACCAGTAGATCAGGGACATCATGGTGGAACGTGCGCGTTGACTACAAGCTAAATGTTGAAAGCAAACACGCAGCTGTAGCATCCATTGACGAAAAGAGATTGTCTCACATCTCCTGTCCCACATGAATCTGCTAGAATTCCAAGTCGCAACAGTTCCACATACGCATCGGCGCTCTGCGCTGACGCTGCTTTCTTCTTATCGCGGGCTCCTCAAGCCATGCATCCATCCAACCGCAGACTGTCCAACAGCACCGACCTTTTCGCTGAACAAAGCGGGGGTGTGAAGATGCTGCCCATTACAGGCGCAAAAAAGCACAATGGCCCCTTTGGTGTCCAGCGATGGCAGTCGAATGGCACCGACATTCCTCCCATGTAAAAACAGTACTGGCATATTCATGCTGCCGAAAAGGCGCAGCCGCTCAGCACAGTCTCCTCCTTGATGAATGTCATGGTCAAAAATGCTGCAAAACAATCCGTATCCATTCCACACAAAGTGACAAAAGAAAACACAAAACAACTGGATTTTGCATGTTCTCACTCCCACTTGGGTTTTCTCCGGGTCCTCTGGTTTTCACCCACATTCCAAAAATATCAGAACCAGAACGCCTTTAATAGACCGACACTTGGGAAATTTGCAATCTACAGCAGCAACATTGAAAGGGGTGGGAGTGGGAGGGGATCGAAAAGAAAAAAATGAAACAAAAAAATTTCTATACAAAAAAAGATGTCAGAAAAAATGAACTGTACAAAATCAGCATGCATGGCAGGCTGATTGAATATTGGCCCTAGGTATGACTGTGAGGGTGAGTCGTTGTGTGTCTTTGTCGTTGTGTGCCCTGTGATTGGCTGGCAACCGGTTCAGGGTGTCCTCTACTAACAAACCAAAGACACGCCCCCCCGCAACCATAGTGAGCATAAATGGAACGGAAAATGAATGAAGGAATATCGTCACAGTGTCCAAACTGGCTGAATCCAGCATCATCGTTTATGTGTAAACTCACTGTTGGGTGACCAATGCTCCATCGTAAATCCTTTTACTCCACTTCCAGAAATTACTTGCTGCAATCTTCTGAATTTATTTTGCTGTGAAAGGGCTTTACTCCCCCCTACACCAAGAAGCAGGGCGATAAACGCTGATTATGGAATGGTCTTTCAACAGCATAAATGAATGTGAGAACATCTAGGAATAGCGATGTTCTCTGAAAAGAAGTTGTCTGAATCCTAGATACATCACATGTATTTCAGATACCTTTCGCAACAACACTGATGGAAGAGACCTGAATTGTTTGCCCTCAGCAATACATCTTAGTCTACACTCCCCAATTTCATCCAAACAATTGAAAAATATACAGAGCCACTACTCATCCTCATAGCACAAAATGTGTCTCGCAAAACGAGAGTTGCAAATCCATTTTTGTTCAGACATAGGTCTTCTGCGGCATACACGTTTAGTCTGGCCTAAATCAAAGAGAAAAAATAAACTACGGCACGATTTTCAACAATCAATTTAAACCTTTTTGCAATGTATCTTGTAGCTTTTCTCTCTCAGGAATCTCTGCTTGGTTGCATCAAGGCAGTCATTTCCCCGAGAGATGCTTGTGTTAAACTTTCAAGTAAGCCAATCTACAATCAAAAACTCAGTGGCAAAGAAGCAGGCGTTCAAGGCAAAACAGTGCAATGACTCAACTGCTCCAGAAACGAAAGATATATAGGCTGTCAGCGACAAAGTGATGTGCAAACTTTGGATTTATTGATCTGTGACAGAATCTAACTTTCTGTAATTACATATCACTCATTCATAAAATATGCGATATTCCAAACATTTGCGCTGAGGCTTTATGTCTGACTTAAAATCTTGAATATGTCATGTGATGTGGAGGTATACTTCCATTATGTATGGTAAAATAATCTTTTTTTTCCTTTGCCAGATAAAAGTAATTTTATCAGAATCTTTTCGCTCGCTTTGTATACTCGCCTGCTGCCACCGCTTTTATCAGAATCTTCTCGCTCGCTTTGTATACTCGCCTGCTGCCACCGCTGACCACATGACAAAGAACATCCCCACTGCAATCCTCTTCAAAGAGGAGGGCAGCAGGCCACGCCGTTTCAGAATCGGGTCCACCACTTTGTCCTTCAGAGGAATCAGCATGAGGATGAGCACAGCATCAAACATGGTGAGCCAGGCTGCCGGGAAGCGAAATGTTATCTAGAGGATTCAGAGAAAATAGATTAAATAAAACTGTACAAAATGCAATCAAGCGTGAAAGCTGGTGAGAATTTTGCCACAGTCTAACAAAGCTGACCAAGTTTGTCTTTGGACTATTCGCTCGCCATTACTTTGGCACCCCCAGGTGGTCATACTTAAATGTAACTGAAAATAGTACCACGTCAACACAACTGGAGGCATTTGCATAACATTCTATTGATCAAAAGACTAACTTTTGATCCGGAAGCATGATATCTACCAGGGAGGAAAACGTATGGAATTCTTAAGCACATCTATAAGTTTGCCGGGAACCATAATGGAGACGCACATGTCAACACTCCAAGTAAATTCCTCAGTAATGAGCAAGCCTGCAGGAAATGTGTTCGAGCACTCTTCCGAGTCTGCAATAGTGGCACGCTCTTTGTGGCCTTGCATTTACTGACGCATATCCGTAAAGATTGGGCCATTATTTAAAAAAAAGGAAATTACTTTTTCTCGCTTGTCTCGAACCCAAATCAGGGAACCGCACTACAGCTGAGCGATTAAGTTAATTTATCTATTAAAGTAGTTACATCTTTCCCGTCATGCATTGATAATTCAGGTGAGACATGAGGAAGCAATGGGACAGAAGTCAGGAGTTAATCGTTAACCGGGGCAGCATCCATGGCTGTCCAGTTGTAGTTTTGTTTTTTTTCCCACACTGTTTCTCCGTCATAGGCGTCTGATTGTGACCTCTTCAGCGAAAAAAAGTGTAGTTGAAATATAGCCTTCGTTTTACTGTAGTTACATACCTACATTTGCTGGAAAATGGAAACATACACCGCGATCATTTCGGTTTTCATCTTATATCGGAAAACCTAATTATATTTTTAGCATTGGCATGTAGTTAGCATGTAGTAGACCCCCAAATCAGTTTAATGACTGAAGTGGACAGCAAAATGATCCTAAGATCCAAACCAGTTGTGCAATGCTGTTCAAATGTTTGGTATTACTGATGATGAGTCTCTTGCATCATTCGTGGAATTTTCTTCTTAAAGCAGTGTTTCCCCATTTTAAGTATGTCCTACCACAGGACCAGAAAACCTTGAAGCCAGTTTTGGTGAATGTCAGGAGAACCTATAGGCCAATACCATGTTTGGGTGTAGTTTTTATGACATTCCCCTTTTTAATGCCAGATATACTGTCATGGGCTGCATTTTATGCATCATGCATTTAATGAAGAAAGAAATTTAATTAGTGCTGTTTGTTGCACATATCGCACATTTAAGAATAAACTAGACATCAACACGAATGAATATGATCATTTTGTACTTTCACCACAGTCCACAGCAGATTTTTCCCATAACTCTTAAGTATGCTATTTTTTTCTTTGTGTGTGTTTTTACATCATGTATTTCTTTTTTAGATCTTGTAGCCCACTTCAGTTTGTGTGACAGGTTCTACGTAAGACCAATCAATGACTCACTGGGTCTGAGCACAAGACTCGGGAAAATATTTGACCCTTTCCTGCGTTAGGAGCCCGCTTAGTCATGGTCTCCCCGTCTTTCTTCAGTCTCAACATTGTTTTAATGATTGAATCATTTTTCCCCCCAAATAATTTTATATATTGAATTCCCCTCATTTTGTAGGTCCCACATTGAATCGGCTGGACACACATGTGAGCTCAGACATGCAGGGGACTTTGAGTCTTCTTCAAATGTGGAAAACCTGCTATCACAAAATCCTCAATTTGAGGGTGCATTGGCCATTTATCTGTTCAAGGCAGGCAGATTTCTGCGAGGTAAAATGCATGTTTGTTTTTCGATCCATTGTGTCGACAACCATCAAAAAGATCAGGAAAGCTGTTTGGTTTCCCATATCTGTCTGAACAAATCTATTTATGTGTAACCTTCAAAACAGACATCCAAGTACCCTTTGGCATTATCTTTGGTGGAACAGACATCAATGAAGATGTGAAGCATGATATCTACCAGGGAAGAAAACATGGAATTCTTAAGCACATCTATAAGTTTTGAATGAGGAACACGAAAAACCATTGACATTCATATGACAAAGTGTCAGCCGAGTGTGTCTTTGGTTATGTATTTTTGTGAACTCATTTATGTTACATTTGCCTATTATTGGCACATTGTAATTTTCAAATTGATCATTTTACTTTTTTACAAATAAAACCCTGTATAAGTAACAAGGGTTGCAGCCCTCTTTCATTAATCCATTGCATATGACAAATAGGGGAAGTGGTTTGAGAAATGGATGGATGGACATGTGAGTGGCTATTTCTAGGATGAGGTTCAAGTAGACTATATACACAACATACTCATCTGGATTGGGCTAATCTGGATTTTTATACACACTATATGTATTTGATACACTACATAAAGAGTCTTCTTTTCCTTTCAGCTTTTCCCTTCAAGGGGTCGCGACAGCGAATCAGTGTCCTCCATCTTCAGAGGTTTGATTCACAGATTTGGCCAAGCTTTTACGTCTGATGCCTTCCTGCCACAACCTTCTGTATTTATCCGGGCTTGGGACCGGCACAATAAGACACTGGCTCGTATCCCCTTGTGGCTACAGAAAAAGCAACTCTATGAACTTAATAAAAATGAGAATGCTCGATAAAAATACAATGACAGATAGGAGAGCAAAGTGATTGACACTGCAATGCACTTTTCAATGAGCGTCGACATGCCTGATTCTGCAGTAAAAGTACATGACAAATTGCTGCGTTACTACACATGCATATGTATTGTTCATAAGAGGGCCCAAACACAAGTGTGGATTTTGTGCAAAGAGGACAAAAATGCATGATAAGAATGGGATTTCATATGCTCTTCTATTTTATGAAAACAGTGTTGATCTATTTTTAGATCACAAACCTTTGAATTTATGTGTGTGACTGAATCGATTTGCAAAGTTAGGAGTCACACAAATTGTGGTTTGTGGGAATCTTACTTTATGCATTTAGGAATGCATTGAGTAAACATAGACATGCTATGGATATTGTACATATGCCCCCAACATGTCCCAGTGTAAAATATACTGTCTATAATATCTATCCATCTACTCTATTTTCATATCACATAAATCACTGGACAACTTGATCACAAGATATCACGCACACACACATCAGAATCAGAATCAGAATCAGAATCAGAATCATCTTTATTGCCAAGTATGTAGAACACACAAGGAATTTGTTTCCGGTAGAACACGCTGCACTAGTATCGTTGTCAAAAAAAAACTGCTAAGTGGCACTATACAGTTCCATTTTGGCTACTGTTGAAAGAGTTCAAAGAGTTAATGGCTTGGGGGAAGAAGCTGTTTAAATGTCTGCTGGATTTGGTGCGCATGGATCGGTAGCGCCTGCCTGAGGGGAGTAGCTGGAAAAGGTGGTGGGCAGGGTGCGGAGGGTCCAGTAGGATTTTCCGCGCCCTAGTTTGGATTCTTGCAGTGTGCAAGTCCTCGAGAGTGGGTAGGGCGGTGCCAATGATTTTTTCCGCCGTCCTAACTGTCCGGTGAAGTCGGATTTTGTCCATTTTTGTGGCGGCCCCGAACCAAACGGTGATAGAAGAACACAGGATGGATTCGATGACACATGAACGCAAAGTAACTGAAGAGATAAAACAATTGCATTTAGCTTTGAATGTATCGCACCATAAATAATTACAACACATTTGTTCGCTTGCGGCTCCACTTTCAGTGCGTTCTGTCTCCTTGAATAGATCTAATTTGTTCAGTTGTGCCATTGAACTGTGTCAGGTGAGGAAGTAAAAAACACAGCGGCATCATATCTCATTTCCCTTTTGATTTTGAGAAGTGTCAAGACTTGTAGCAAACAACGCCTGGGTTTCATTTTTGGCAGTGTGTAGGGTGGAATTTAAAGGGAGAAAAAAACCATCTGCCATGTTGGCTCTTATGTTACTACCAGTTGTCAACAGTAACTACGGGATCCTGGTTCGGTAATATCTAAAGGCAAACATATTCAGAATTATCATGCTACAAGTCAAGATCACTTGACACATACAGCATGATGTATGATAGATTTGAGTGCTGGACTTCTCTTTTATAGATTATAAAGCAAGAGTGGGAATATATCTGGACATGCTTCCTTCCATGTTTTCTGGTTATCTCAACGGACAGTTAGGACGGCGGATAAAAACATTGGCACCGCCCTACCCACTCTCGAGGACTTGCACACTGCAAGAATCCAAACTAGGGCGCGGAAAATCCTACTGGACCCTCCGCACCCTGCCCACCACCTTTTCCAGCTACTCCCCTCAGGCAGGCGCTACCGATCCATGCGCACCAAATCCAGCAGACATTTAAACAGCTTCTTCCCTCAAGCCATTAACTCTTTGAACTCTTTCAACAGTAGCCAAAATGGAACTGTATAGTGCCACTTAGCAGTTTTTTTTTGACGACGATACTAGTGCAGCGTGTTCTACCGGAAACAAATTCCTTGTGTGTTCTACATACTTGGCAATAAAGATGATTCTGATTCTGATCTCTGCCGATAACAATCTTGTGTCAAAATGGAGACAGGTTGGATATGTCAGACTCATGAATTGAGAACCTTCAGATTGAGGCGCCGTAGAGGAGTGTTCCAAATACAAAGAGGATGCTAACCTCCAAGGCATTAGTCTGTTCAGTAAAGTGTGGACTTAATCCCCATTGCATGACTACAACTTTTGCCAGCCTTCAGCTGTTACCTACCACTGTTATTGAGACCAATACGTTCTAATTCTGTTGTGTGTATTTTTTTTGTTGTTGCAGTAAACACCAAATTCACTATTTTTCCTCACCCAAACCTCTGTTCTGATGTACAGTTAACAAAATAAATATACACTCTTTGCCACCAAATTTATAGTACCATTAGTTGCACCATGACTTGTTTAGTTACCATGTGGGAGTCTGTGGTGCTATTTGAGGCAGCAACTGGAATTGTTAGATGGAGGCCTTGCAGAATGTATGTTGTCTGCATCTGCAATACAAGAGCGAGATTGGCGTTAGAGAACTTCCCATATGCATTCTTAAAGGCTACAGACATCCCTTTGTGTTAACACATGGCAGTGGTTTTTTACCTTTACATTTTTATCGACTCGCTTCGGCCACTGCACAAAATACATTGGATTCATTTCAAATAGATTATTTACCTGGAAATACACTGTCCAGTATGGAATAAGGGCTAAGAAAACTGGTAATATTTTCACCAAAGATTTCACTTCCTCCACTTTCTCTTCTGGAAATTTTCCTCCGTACGCCACTTTGGCACCATCCAATAGAGTTGGGTTATTGCTTCTACAAAAAAAAGGATACAATTTATGACTGTGACAGACAGTGTTAAATGAAGATTTCAACACCCCATTTCCAATGAAGGTAGGATGATCGATATTCAACTTGTGTTCGAGGGAATACATATCAGAAACAGATCATTTCACATTCAAACTAGTGAACAGTATTTTTTATTTTTTTGCAACGACTCCCTCCTTTTGAATTTGATGCCAGCAATACATTTCAAATAAAATGGGACATGCGTATGAGAAGTACTTGAGGAAGACGGAAATAATTACTATTGAGAATATTTCACGTGGTAATGGTCAGTGTTGTGATCGGGCACAATGCGAACATCCCGGAAAGGCTCAGTTGTTCACAAGCAAAGATGGGCTAATGTTCAAAACTGTAAACAACTGCATGAGTAAATAGTCCAATAGTTTAAGAACATTTCTCAAAAACAGCTCCAACCAGTTTTGAGATTTCATCATTTACGGTTCATACAATGATCAAAACAGTCAAGAGAAACTGTAGCAGCATGGCCAAAAACCACTCCTGAATACACGTGACCTGCAATCCTTCAGGGCGGCATCATTGAGTTAATGTTGCGCTTTCAAGGGCCCAACACCCTATCATCGTCGACTGAAATTATTAAATTCCTGCTTATTTCAGCAACACAATGCCAGTCAACATTCTATGAATGTTCCAACGGCGTGGTTTTTCTGTGCAACAGGGCAGGTGCGAGAGTGGCCGAGCTGCAACCGAGACCATTGAAAATGTGTGATGCATTATCCATATGTACATTATCTGAACCACTTAGTCCAAAATACGACAATTGAGACTGCGGACTGTTGAGCAACTCAAGTTGCACATCAAGTAAGAATGGTCAAGAATTTCCGCGAGAACTAAAGGTCCTCACTTTCCAAACTCTCCGGTGATATAAGACAATGATAAACATGGGCCTGCACCATCATTTTTCTAAAATTACCTGCAGACATAAAAAGAGTGCATCTCACTCTCATCCCAAAAAAGAAAATAAAAATAAGAGCTATTCAGTGTGAAAAATATCCTGCCTTTTAATGTGTTTCATTAAAGATAGGTTGGAAAGAATTTGAAAATCACAACCACATTGTTAATCGATACTTTTCACATTGTCCCAACTTCAACTTGGAATTTAGGTTTTGTCATTAAAAATTAATGTATTTCAATTCATGAAGGGAGAAGATTGTTCTGCCTTTGAGAGTACCTGATTTACCCTCAAATAAGAGTGCTTTTAGAGATGGAAAGGAAACTTGAGGCAATAGAGCCTATAATCACCACCTCAGGACAAATGGCTTAACCGGGCTTTTGTTATAGGCACTGGGATTTGGTATTTCAGATGCAAGCGTCAAGTTTTTGTTCATTTCAGTTTTAACTAGTTCATTACTTTTTAGACGTACACTAACACACTGCAATCAAGCGAAGGAAGATGTACCTCAATCACAGAAGAAATACATTTATCAGGATCATATGAGCAATATTCTATAGAAACACTTTCATGTGACAGTTGTAGAGACGGAAGCTTTGTGATAATAATTGTCCGCACTGTAGTCATTTGAAACAGCACTCTCATTTCAGTTTTCAATTCAATTATGTGAAACTTAAATAATACAAAGTAAATAAGTGTGATGGACGTATTACCGAAGCAAATCAGCATCTTTGGGTTTTGAGGAGCAACAGGCAAAGCTCAGTATCTTGAACATATCAGTGAAAGCGCTGCCATCAGCAGGCTTGGTGATAAAAACCGTGCGGCCCAGGAGGAAAACAAGGAAAGAAATCCCAAGACACGCAGTAGGAATGATGTAGCCAAGCTCAAAGCTGAAATTTTGCTGGATATAGGCGACACCTCCCAGCGACAGGATGGCACCGAGGTTAATGCACCAGTAGAACCAATTGAAGAATCGCCGTGTGGCTTCCGGTCCTCTATCTTTGACCTATTGGACCACAATAACAAAGCATCATTCTTCCACATACGATACACTGGGCTTAATAAATCATAAAGAACAGCTCGTGCGTGTCCTCTAATAAATCAAACTGTCCAAGTTGATGCAAGTCAACTGTTATATTTTTTTTCACAGAGCAAAGAAAGAGAAATAAACATCGACAGAACATTACCTATTACTGAATAAAAAGAAACTTAGAGTCCTTATTCTACTCAGAAAGTATCCAGAAAGTTTAATGGCTTAATTACGTTGGGTGTTTTGATGGTGATGATTTTTTGGGCTGGCACGATCAAATGTTTATTTTAATTGAGTGGTATAGCAATTATTCCATTAATTAATCATTTATCATTTATTTTAAAGATTATAACTGTTACCGGTAATTAACAAACTATGGTCATTTAGTATTGTTTGGTGATTTAAAAAATTAAAAACAATTAAGCAACATCACACAATAGTATTTGACATTATGGTCAACAACCTTTGTGAATTTGGCTTGGTTTATGTTTTCCAAAGCATATATTTGCTGGTGTCAAATTTGGATTCATCAAGAAATATCATCAGTCAGCTTTCATGAAGGACAATGGAAATCACAGAATAATTATAGTTGAGAAGGTGAAATAAAATTTACGTGAAACAGGCTCTTTGCGATTCCTTAATTCTAAAAACAGTTGTCGATTAATATGATAATACCGGTTATTGTCTATGGATCGTTCAATTCTGAAAGCTCTTGATGATGACATCATCAGCAAAAGAATACCGAACATGCGGTTAAATTTGCAGGCTAGTAATAATATTCTTGTGACAGGAATGACGTACATATGGAGGAAATAATGAGATAATGTCTCCATGTGATGAATAGGAGGTAACAGGAGACCATGATTCACGGTGACAATTAACTTATAAAGTTCCATTGCTGATTTTATGTGGATTTTCAAAATTCACTTCATGTCACTACAATGAAAACGTTGAATTTGGAGGTGGTGGGAAGTGCGTTTGTTACCTTCCCAGAGGTTGTTATTGTGATTGAGGTTGTAATCACAATGAATTAAATCAATTATCCATTGACTTCAAAACTTATTCAACAAATAAACGTTTTTATAAAACTATCATCAAAGCCTCATGCCCATGTTATTCTGCGCCTCATTATTTTTTCCCCCCGAAGTATACAAATGATCCTATATTATCCATCATGTGAAATTCAGCGCTCTTGCATTATCATGCAATGACATCCACAGCGTTGATTCATTGCACCATTCAGGTCACGAACAAGCACCTCCCTTATCTCCTCACTGTATTTACTTCCACTATCTTAAGTAAGTTTATTTTCACAAGTCTAGCGACTTACTGGGTTATCCCAGGACCTCGTTTATTGTATTTCAAGTTATTGCAAGAATTTCATGCTTGTTCCACAACAAAAAGCCCTTATATTGTTTTATCCCTTGAAAATGATAAAATAACTAAAAATAAGAAAGTAAAATAAGATTATACTAACATAATCCCAATTTTAAAAAAAAGATTGTTTTGGCAAGTGTGCCTCTTGGGTGCAGGGTTGTGCAGTGAATCCAGTAAAATGAGAAGTAGCGATATTGAGCGCTATGAAAACTCATTTTTCACAAATTAGGAAGAATTTAGAATTTGAGTAGTGGTAGATCATCTTTGTGCATTTGTTTTGAGAGCCTTTGTGAATACAGTATTCATTATTAGAAGCAGCATCATTAAATAAGTTAATATTAATTTTTCGGTAGCAATGCAACGGGACATTGAATTGGCAATAGCATGACCGTTTAAAAAAATGCATGTGTTGGATTTAAAAATGCAATGTATGTAATTCTGTTTCAGAGTCACACACACTACGCGCTCGCTATGAAAGCACCAGGTTGCATTCGGGACGTTGGGAAAACACACCACAACATTTGTATCATTAAATTATATTTCTTTGATGACATCATTGTAAAAATATGGCAAAGACAAGTTTCAATTAATTTTTCTGCCAATTCAAGATGGTGGTTATCATGAAAAATAAGAATCACCTATTTATGCTCATTAGCCAGAAGGTATTGAAATAGATCTATATTTGCTATTTCACTCGGTTACATATAAAACAAAACCAGTAAATGCTTAAAAAAACAATTATATTTATCATTTAAATACAAATGTCTGACTGATCTCCTTTGTGTAGTGTTATGTTTTGATTGTTGTGAAACCGAAGCTCTAGTTATTTGTTTTTCTCTTTTCCCTGCAACATGAAGCTTCTATGTGAACGTTATGTTGCTTCATGATCAAAAGCATTGTCACAAATGTCAGAACCATGTAATGAGCATTGCCTGGCTGCTCCCTGGGTAAAGACATCAGCCCGCCATTGAAAACGTTTGCTCAGGCTTGTGTGATTTTTTTTCGAAAAACAATTACTGTTTATGTTATTTTTCTTAACATTTGAACACATCTGAGCAGTACTTTTTTCCCGACCATAATTCACTTATTTTTGTCTATATGTTAAGGTCGGCCAACTATCGGTTCGAAGACCGGTACTGGGCCTCGGCTCAGACACAGACCTGCAAGTTGTACGCATTTACTACATGAGACATGACAGAAATGTCTGGAACGTCTGGCCAATCACAGTCCTCCTTTTAACGTTTCTAAGTTCAAATAAACAGATTCAAACAATAAATGAAAGAAGGGGAGCCTTGACTTCCCACGAGGACAAGAGATGTAATCAAGTGCAAAGCATGAAAATGTGCAGTTTCAACACTCATAACTCGGCGGCAATCGGCAAAGAAAACAGTAATCATGTTATCTTTTTATCAGTCACAATTGCAAGTTGCAATGATGTTGATACCACAGGCAGGACCATAACTCAAAAAAATGATTGGATTTCTATAATTAGACATGTTTATCATTCCTGATTGGTCCATTTCTTAGTAGTTCAGTTTTATTGTATTTTAATCTACACTTGTACAATAGTAATAATACATGTCCAGAGGAGAGAGAGTGACTATATCAGAAGAAGGATGCTGAGCCTTGAACTGCCAGGCAGGAGACCGAAAGGAAGACTTAAGATGACATTTATGGATGTTGTCAAAGAGGCCATGAAGGTAGCTGGTGTGAGAGAAGAGGATGCAAAAAACGGGTTAGATGGAGGACACTGATTCCTCTGTGGCGACCCCTGAAGGGAAAAGCCGAAAGGAAAAGAAGTAATAATAGTTTGAAATAAAGTGTTTGAGAACGCATCTGTGCGTGTGCATGTGTGTGCACGTGTGTTAAAAAGACTAATAATTTGCTGTGACAATGAAGGAGGTGCTTGTCTAAGTGAACCCTCATGGCAAAGATAAAGTAAATCACATGTCTGTCGATGCGAGGTCTGACTGCATTCCCAATTATGCTGGCCCACATCAAAAGACTGACCAATTTTCGGGACGCTAAGAGTGATGGGAATGGCATTAATAGTCTTAATTTAACAGTTAAAATCACAATTCAGTGCTAATCATACATACCTGATCTGCCCCAAACGGAGTGATGTTTGACTTGACAGTACCCACACCCAATGCAATGAAAAAAAGTCCACTGTAAACTATAGGGCCACAATAGGGTGACCGGATGGGGCATGTCACATTGCTTGGAGGAGTACTGTTTGTGCTGAGACACTCAGCGGGTTGCACTGGAAATGCTGCTTCTTCACCACATACATTTACTCTGGTGTCTTCGTTTGAAATGAAAGGGAAAAATAAAATACCGATAAAATACAAAATCAAACTCCAGGCAATAGTGCAAAACTTTCCAATGTATGCATCTGCCAACCACCCTCCAAATGGGGATATCAGGTACGTTACCCCCATGAACATCAGTGGAGCCTGGCTGGCTTGCGTGCCTTCCCAATAGAAAGGACTGCTATTTAAAAAGAGAACAAGGTTGGATGTAATGCCATAGAATGCAATCCTTTCCAATGACTCAGCCAGCAGGATAGCAGCACATGCAAGTCTTCTTCCGTGGAAAACCGATGGGGGTGATGTTCTCCCATTCGTCTCATTATCCGAGTCCAAGAGAGGGGTACTCTCGTTGGTATGCTTGTTGAAAGCCATCGTCGAGTGAATTGATTGCGTCCTTCGGTTAAAAAAAGTTCAATCCTGCAATGAAGAGTCCAAGTAAG
Source organism: Hippocampus bargibanti (assembly GCF_051943395.1). NCBI lineage: Eukaryota > Metazoa > Chordata > Actinopteri > Syngnathiformes > Syngnathidae > Hippocampus > Hippocampus bargibanti. The sequence continues at coordinate 19,438,913 of NC_142737.1, read as the reverse complement.
TACACGAGATTTTAACAGTGCTCAAATCTACTGGAATATGTTAAAAGCGTCAACACTAAAACGTCAAAACTTACAGTCGAGTGGAGAGAAACACGTCATGGTCATAACACATTAATGTCGGCACATAATAATCGTCAACTTATTAATAAAAGTAAGCTATGTAACACACTGACAGTTCGGTCGGATTTGAGGTATACATTACCGTCAATATTCCTGATACGCGTCAATCATCTCCATTAATCGTAAGGTTGTTACCCCTTCAACTTGACTTTGTCAATTGAGAACTTGAATCCGTCTCAAGTGTCACAGCACTGCCCCGTGACACTCGGGTCAACAAGCTGCCGGATTTGCGCTTGTTTCTAGAAACGATTTATAATGCATTTGTTACGCTGTCCCGTGTGCGAGCTGATACATCCACCTCTTACATACATCTGCTAAAACGCGCCTACACCACAAAATCGAAAGGGGGAAGTGGAACTTGGAAGTCTACACATTGACACGTTTTGTCAAGTCACAGTCTTTATGGTGGCGGTAATCTTACAAGACGCAAAGAGCACGCGGTGGTTCAAATGTGTGTTCATCGACTCATTGTAGTGTGCAGATTTCAAGGGGGAAAACAAATTTTAGTGAGCAGTAAGTTGTTTCCAAAGCTATGCGTTTCCCGGGAACCATAATGGAGGCGCACATGTCAACACTCCAAGTTAATTCCCCAGTAATGAGCAAGCCTGCAGGAAATGTGTTCGAGCACTCTTCCGACTCTGCAATAGTAGCACGCTCTTTATGGCCTTGCATTTACTGACGCATATCCGTAAAGATTGGGCCATTATTTAAAAAAAAAAATGAAATTACTTTTTCTCGCTTGTCTCGAACCCAAATCAGGGAACCGCACTACAGCTGAGCGAATAAGGTAATTTATCTCTTAAATTAGTTACATATTTCCCGTCATGCATTGATAATTCAGGTGAGACATGAGGAAGCAATGGGACAGAAGTCAGGAGTTAATCGTTAACCGGGGCAGCATCCATGGCTGTCCAGTTCGAGTTTTGTTTTTTTCCCCACACTGCTTCTCCGTCATAGGCGTCTGATTGTGACCTCTTCAGCGAAAAAAGTGTAGTTGAAATATAGCCTTCGTTTTACTGTAGTGACATACCTACATTTGCTGGAAAATGGAAACATACACCGCGATCATTTCGGTTTTCATCTTATATCGGAAAACCTAATTATATTTTTAGCCTTGGGGTTTTATGTAGTAATCCCCCAAATCAGTTTAATGACTGTGAAGTGGACAGCAAAATGATCCTAAGATTCAAACCAGTTGTGCAATACTGTTCAAATATTTGGTATTACTGGTGATGAGTCTCTTGCATCATTCGTGGAATTTTCTTCTTAAAGCAGTGTTTCCCCATTTTAAGTATGTCCTATCACAGGACCAGAAAACTTTGGTGAATGTCAGGAGAACCTATAGGCCAACACCATGTTTGGGTGTAGTTTTTTTGACATTCCCATTTTTAATGCCAGATATACTGTCATGGGCTGCATTTTATGCAGCATGCATTTAATGAAGAAATTTAATTACTAGTGCTGTTTGTTGCACATATCGCACATTTAAGAATAAACTAGACATCAACACGAATGAATATGATCATTTTGTACTTTCACCACAGTCCGCGGCAGATTTTTCCCATAACTCTTAAGTATGATATTTTTTTCTTTGAATGTTTGTGTTTTTACATCATGTATTTCTTTTTTAGATCTTGTAGCCCACTTCAGTTTGTGTGACTGGTTCTATGTAAGACCAATCAATGACTCACTGGGTCTGAGCACAAGACTCGGGAAAATATTTGACCCTTTCGTGCGTTAGGAGCCCGCTTAGTCATGGTCTCCCCGTCTTTCTTCATTCTCAGCATTGTTTTAATGATTGAAACATTTTTCCCCCAAAGAATTTTATATATTGAATTCCCCTCATTTTGTAGGTCCCACATTGAATCGGCTGGACACACATGTGAGCTCAGACATGCAGGGGATTTTGAGTCTTCTTCAAATGTGGAAAACCTGCTATCACAAAATCCTCAATTTGAGGGTGCATTGGCCATTCATCTGTTCAAGGCAGGCAGACTTCTGCTAGGTAAAATGCATGTTTCTTTTTCGATCCATTGTGTCGACAACCATCAAAAAGATCAGGAAAGCCGTTTGGTTTCCCATATCTGTCTGAACAAATCTATTTATGTGTAACCTTCAAAACAGACATCCAAGTACCCTTTGGCATTATCTTTGGTGGAACAGACATCAATGAAGATGTGAAAGTTGAGACGAGACGTGTGGTTATGGAAAAAGTTCTACATAAAGCACGGTGATATTACTGAATATCAGTCCTATAGTGAATCTATGAATCTCATCACATTGGTTTGACACATCTTACAATACTCTCGGTGGACCAAAAGGAAGTGGGGAAACTAGGTGAAAGGCACTGCAAACTGTGCTTTGTAGGGCCAGAATCCAATTGCCCTGTTAATTAATGGATATGGGGGCCATTAGAAATGTATTTTTTCCCCTCTTCATAAGTTTAACCCTTTCATGCACCATGTAACTTGATATCATGATAAGATGCCCACTATGGACACCTGCATTAATGCGCAAGGGTTGTTTTAAGATCTGTGATTTTCTTTCATATTTAAAAATCTCTATAATTTATCTAAAAAGGAAAGAGAAAGAGGGGATCTGTCGTATAAGACAATGTGGTTTGTGAAAGTTTAGGATACAAATGTAGAAAATATCTGTGTGATGACTTTATTCATTTGACATCCCAACCTTGGTTATCAAATGCAGTCAGCTGTTCGGCTACTGGGCTCTTTATTCTCTATTCTTTTTCCATTTTTTTTTCCACCTCCTTGACCTGTGATTCAAAATAGGAACCACATGGCTTTTTCTGTTTGTTTGTTCCATGTTGTAAAACTTTGTGAGTCAAGTATTTTAAATTTTTTGTTATCTTATTGTTTTGTCTCCCATTGGTATTGTAGCTGCTTAATGCAAGCCTTTGATACAAATTCATGACCAAGTATTTTCCTGAAATGCTTCCTGCAAAGTTGATGGTGACGAGAAAATGTGTTTTTCAACAGGTTTGCAGTTGCATTTACAGACAAATTGAAAAAAGATGCTCAGCTATATTTGGTAGAGTTTTACTTTTTTAAATTCCATTATAGCGTCTGCGCTATTTCAAGTGCAGTAATTGCTTCATTGTTCGGTCTTCGGCCTTTGTTTTGCCAACAAGTTGCAAATGTCTCCCTTTTAAAAGGTGAATATTCATGTGGTAAATTATTCCCGACAATGTTTGTGTCTGTATACATTATCTTTCATGCGTACACAGTTACAACTAACACAAATATATAACAACAAAATTAATGCCTTAAGTGGTACTTTATTCCGAGTAAAATGTCGAACTCTAGACTACCCATTTAGTACATTAGAAGCCACTATATTGTGGGAGAAAAGTGTAATTTATTGATGTTTATTTGCGATTTGGGTGCATCAACAAACAGCAGGAGCGAATACTTCAATAAAAGACAACATAAATACTTCTATGACACAGATAGAGGATGCATAACTCATGTCAAACTGGCAAAAAACAATACTACATTGATTTATTTCCTGATTACGTTCTCGCAATGAATTTCAGATTGAGGCTTGTGGCGTGCTTTATCTGTCATTTAATGCTTGCAGTTGGGGGACAGGACACACATTTGCCCTTTTTACTTCACAAGGGAAAAAACAGTTGTTGATCCAGTGCGATAACATTCCGTAATTTTATTTCCCAATTACTGTACTCTAAATTTGAAATGTAGTAATTTAAATTAACCTTCCCATGTTTATCTTTTTAGAGGGTGCATTTAGTCTGACAATCTTTACAGTTCACAATAATTGCCTTGGCCGTCATTTATGAAGCAGTTACTGTACTTCAGTAACATGTTATGTAATCAACATGTTTTGATCAAAATGCACATTAATGCAGGTATCTTACTTTTCCCGATCTTTTTTCTGCTCCCTGTGCCCCAACACCTTAAGCACTCCCAAAGCAGCAAAATCTTTGTCCAGCCACAAGGTAAACTCTACAAGAATATTAATTTTCAGTCAATTAAATTAAGAATAAGAGACACAGGCGCTGTTAAACATCATCTGTCGGACGCGGGAAAGATCGCATTGCAATCATTGACAAAGATAGCAAGGTTGGCTCAGTTGTGCATTTACAAAGTGATGAGACTAAGAGATAGATTCGATATTTTGCATACATGCTGTTATCGTGAAATGCCACCATTGAAAAAGTGATTCCGGTTTGGAACTATATATATAGACTCCACTTTTGAGTTGCTTTTGTGGATTTTTTTAGCATGTCCACCATTTGCTATACTTGATCTGGCATTGTCTCATAAAGTAATGCATGTGAAATTGGCTGCACTTCGTAATGTATCAACCTGCAAAGTACAAAAATGTAATGCCTCTCATTCACACATTTACAGACACAAATAGATTTAACAAAGAGATTGGACCCACTCCTCAGAAAAACACGTTTTGACACGTTGGGAGGTTGTGTTGAACACAATTAAAATCTGAATACAAAGATTAAAAGCTGAATACAAAGATTGGCAAGTATGTTCAACCCAGAAGTGAAGACACGACAAGGTCAATATATTTCATGTTCACATTAAAAAAATATTCTTCTCTGGGGGAAATAATCATTACATTTTTATGGAATTTTATGGCTGCAACACCTTCCAAAAAAGATTGATACGTTTGAGGAATGCTCATAAAACACCTCTTTGGAACATCCATCACATACAGCTAACTGGGAACAGGTGGGTGCTATAATTGAATATTTCAAAAAACATAAAACAAAGGTTCCCTGAATGGCTCATTGTCATTCACAAGCAAAGGTGAGATTCACCTCTTTGTGAACAACTGTTGTAGCTCAAAAGCCAGCGTCAGTGATCATATAGCGCAGTGTTTGTGCCAAAAGCATGGATAACCCATTTATGCTAAAAGGTTTCCTGCCTTCCAAGTAATGGGTTTCCATTAGTGCCTGTGCTTATTTTGGGAAGACAATGGCAAACAACATTCTGCATGTGTTAATTTTAACAACGGTAAAGTGTGCGTAATAGACTTTTCTTCCTTTGATATTGTGACACATGAAATAAGACATACCTGACCTAAATTTGTACTGCTTTGCGAATTTGATTTTGGTCCGATATGCTTTAATTTTAAAGGTATTGAGACGCAAGCGACAGAAGACTTCAGCTGGTCTGAATTCTTACGGAGATCAGGTAACAGTCTGATTTTTTATTTAGTGTTTGTTGGAAATATATTTTTGTCAACTGTTCCCTTCAACTCATTTTATATGAGGCCATAGAACAGGGGTATGAGCTCAATTAAAACAAGAGATGAGAAAGAAGGTCTGCTAATTGTTCAACTAATATAAACTGTGGTATCAAAATAGCAGAATAATTGCTTTGATGTGTAGTATAGTACGGTCTGTGTAGACTCTCAGCCGTACAGGAGTGGTCCATCGATGAAAAGGTTTCTTCAGCCGTCATCTGTACTTTGAAAGAAGTACAGATGAAACATTTTCATTGGTACAGTATGATGCACATTTCACAGACATTTAGAACTGCATTAAAAAGCAGAGCACGTGAACAGCAAATGAGCAGGTAGATTAGAGGTTCTCTATAGTAGAGAGGAAATCCTAGAAGATTGAGCAGCTAAACAGTAACAACCATTGCAAAAAAAAGAAACATATTGGTCAATGCTACATCAACCAGGATGAGGAGAGTTAACATTTGATTGATGCATTTACAGTGAAATCTGGGTTTACAAACCCCTTGGCTTACAAACTTTTCGGTTTACGAACGGGATACACACGGAGCTGCCACAATGAGTGTTCGTGAACGAGCCCGTTCTCCTAACAAGAAAATATCGGCCACTGTTTTTGTCCTCCATTCCCCGCCCCCAGTCTTCAGTTAAAGCCACGTGATTGGTCAAGAACGCAACAGTGGGGGATGGGGTTACTGACAGAGAGAGAGTGAGGCCGTTCTCCAAAAAAACAAAAGGGCGTCTTCGGTTAAAGCCATGTGATTGGTCAAGAACCCAGCAGTGGGGGGGTTAAACATTAAAGAGACAGGCAGACAGAGAGAGAGTGAGAAAACACACACCTGAAAGGGAGATGACAGAGCTTGAAACAAAAAAACAAAAGTGTGAGAATAGTGAGAAAATGGATAGAAAACAGTTAAAATCAATCAGGCTCCACAAATAACCCGCACAAGTCATCTGTACACTTGATGCAAAGAGCTATCAACCCAGCTAAACAGATCACGATTGATGAATAACTAGATACAATCATCACAAAGAAAGCACCTACAAGGGATCATTCCTCAAGATGGTGAAAGAAGCCTATGTTCCTCATCAAGTGTTTAATGCTGAGGAAACTGGACACTCCATTCCATCAAGCCATTAACGACCATCACAAAGGTAAATAAAATAACTTTATTGTATAGTACAGTTTATTTCTTTAATCATAATACTATAGCACATTTATTATACATAAAATAAGGTATATTTTGTGCAATTTAAAGACATAGAAAATTAGAAAGTAGAAAATTATGTTTTATGGGGACGTAGGAACGGATTCTCATTTTATGGTTCCCTATGGGAAATTAATTTTTGGGATACACACTTTTCGCCTAACACAGTCTGTCTGAGAAACCAATTAAGTTCGTAAGCCAAGGTCCCACTGTACATGGAATACCAGCAGTTGTTTGTTTTTCTATCAATCTTCCAGACCGCTTTATCCTCATTAGGGTCGCAGGGGATGCTGGAGCCTATCCCAGCCGTCTTCGGGCAGTAGAACACCCTGATTTGGTTGCCAGCTAATTACAGGGCACACTGAGACAAAACCATTCAAACTCACACATCGGGACAGTTTAGAGTGTTCAATCACCTTGCCACGCATGTTTTAGGAATGTGGGAGGAAGCCGGAAGACCTGGAGAAAACCCACGTGGGCCCGCAAAAACATGCAAACTCCACATAGACATTTGTTTTTGTTTTCTGCATTTTTCACCATAGAATGTTGACTTTTATTAATTTGGTGGGCTACACAATGATAGCTCTCGTGGTAGCTGAAATTAGTGAACCAAGACACACACTTAAAGGACAACCGACACCATTTTTTTGTTTCCTAACTGACATCAGAAAAACGTTTTATAGCATCTAAAACACCCAAAACACGCAGGCCAAATGCAAAACACAAATAAAAATGAGTTAAAGTGCCCCAAAACTACTGCAAAATGACCTCGGAGATGCAGAGTTTCAGAAGGTCCCGCCCCCTTGTTCGTGACGTCACGCCTGGACATCTTGCCTTGCTCTAGAATCAAAACAATGGCTTCAGATTCGGAGAACATGCTTTCTTGTTACTCATCCAGTTATGAATATGATTCAAATAGTTCTGAAGAGGAAAGCATAAATGTTTGCAATCGATTAAAGAAGTCCACCCGTATCAATTTGAGCCGTCAGGACTCCAATGTAGCGTCCCAGAAAATGCACAAGATGGCGCCCACGCTCCGTTGGAAATGGGTTGATTTGTCTGCTGGGAATTTGTGTCAACTAGTATCAAATAGTAGTCTTGGTGCAACACACAACGGTTCACCATCGCGTTATGTGTTTTCCTTCTAATTTCTCCATCAACACGGATCAACACGACATTTTTAGACCAAACAAAGTACCCAAAATGCATTGTGTGTCGCTTTCTCGGTCAGGGGCGTTCCAGACGTGACGTCACGTCAAGCATCGTCAACTCGAAAACAAGACCTGAATATTCGGCGCGAGTCTTAAAACGTAAAATATAGCTATATGCCGTGGAGTCTTTGTAAAATGCGCTAAGTAGATGTCATTTGAAGTGATTTTACAAATTATGGACACAACTTGTCCGGAGGCGTCGGTGGTCCTTTAAATTTGTCTGCAGATTATAGACTATTTTACTCGATGACAACTCCAGCGGGATGCCTGGCATATTGGGCTGGTTTTACAGTACTACCTTGTAAAAATGAATCAGGGCAACAATTTTGTAAAATGTGACAGGTCTCTTTTCCAAACCCTCAACCGATCACACTCCTAGATGACAGAGATATACTCTTCACACGATGTCTTCCACACACGAGGCACCGTACGCTACACCAAGCTGCCGTTCGCTTTGTCACCAGTACAGCATTTCGCACTGACCACTGTGAGCTGTTCTCCCTGGTTGATTGGCCCTCTCTGCAGTCACGCAGACGGATTCACTGGTCCATGTTTATCGATGGACCAGTGAATTGGCAAAACGCCACCACATCTTTGCTCTCTGCTCAATTTGAATGTGCCCACCCGCAATGGGCCGTTCCAGTAGTTTAATTAACCCCTTTGTTCCCAAAGTCGGCACTACTATTGATCTTCTTTTCATTTGTCTGCCTACTATAACTACTAGAACACGCTTGAACAAATAACACACCTAATTCAACCCAATACGATCAGTTAAAAAAATGTCTAACCATAAATCATTGCTGCAGCTGTTTTTATCCTGTTTTGAATCTTTTATCTATCACACCAAGTCTTGCAATGGGTTTAACTATGCCACATTGTCCAGTTTGATCTACTCTCTGTATTCATTTGTGTTGCTTTTTTTTGCCAAGTGTGCCTGCAGCCAGGTTGCCATTGCAAATGAAAATATGCACTCAATTTTCTAACTTGAAAAAATGTTCAATACATTTTCTTTTTCTAATGTTAGAATTTGGTCATTAAACCGAGTTCATGTCATTTTGCGTCACACAAATCACTGCAATGATTTACAAGAGAATGAGGCACTACACTGACAATAGGCTCAGGGATCAGGGTCAATGCCCAGACTCCATGCTGTCATGTTTAGATCCTCTTTAAGAGCTTTAAAGAAGTGCATTGGCTTCCTGATCTGGACTTAACTGACAGCAGGGGATTTCTTCTATCATGGTACTCTTAACATGTGCATGTGTGTGTTTGTGCTATTGTAGTGTGTTTTGTTTACAGCGAGGGTGGCAAACTCATTTTTTGACACGGGCCACATTGTAGTGACGGTTTCCTCTCGGGGCCATTATGAATTTGGGTAAGCCATTCAAATGTGTAATCACTTCCACATACAGTAAAGTCTCCTTATATCGATATTCTCAGGAGTTAGAAAAAATGTTGATATAACCATACTGTCGATATATCCGTCCTGCGCTGAACTGCATTAACAAAAGCCGCCAAAAGAGGGCATTCAAGCGCCATATAAGAAATGGAGCTGGCCATGAGCTCGCCATTTTGTGCCTTTTTTTGGGGGGGTGAGAGATGTTCCCCGAATGTTGCCTCAAAATGGCATATAATTCTTTAATCGATTGCAAACATGTATGCTTTCCTCTTGAGTGTTTTCCTCTACAGTGTATTTGAATCACATTCATAACTGGATGTGTAACAAGAAAGCATATTATCCGAATCTGAAGCCATTGTTTGGATTCACAAGCAATGCAAGACGTCTTGGCGTGAAGTCATTTTTATTGGTGTTTTGCATTTGAATAAAAAGTGACATCGGTTGTCCTTTAATACACAGTATGGAATGTATGGTAATTTTCAAAATCACGCTTCAGCAGACAAAACAAGAAACATTGTTGCAAAAAATGATTGCATTCATATACAGTACAGTGGGCATGTACATAACACAACAGGGAAACTGCAATGCTTACATCTTACTGTATTATGTATGCAATTTAAAAAAAGTCATCAATCTTCTGCTTCTCGTTTTTACCTTTTAACACAAACACTTCAATCTCGTCTGCTACACACGAGCTAGCGTCTGAAAATGGAAATGCCTCTGCTACACGGGAGCTGGTCACGTAACAAACTCACGTAACCAAGTCAACCAATGGCGAGGCCGATGGTTGACTATATAAACATAGCAAAATGGCCGGCGGGAGATGAAAAAGAGCACCGTAGTAACCGGATTATCGTAAAAACCACGAATCGTACTAAATGGAACTAATTATACATAAAAAGACTAGAAATGTGCACGGGAAATGAAAATAGTGTCGTAATAAGCAGTATTATCAATATAAACGATATCGATATAACGATACTTTACTGTATTACATATAGAGTGCACAACTAATTAATGAATAACTAGTTTTCAAATTTGAAGTAATCAGGACAATTTGAAATTTTGGTTCGGACTTTTAACAAGTATCATGGAATTTCACAAGTTTGATTTGCTTTCGCGGGCCAAATAAAATAATGTGGCGGGCCAGATTTGGCCCCCGGGCCTTGACTTCGACACCTGTGGTTTACAGAGCGGTCTCTCCGCAGCATCCCAGGAAATATCACTTTCCATTGTCAGTATATATACACGTAATTAGCTTGCATTTTCAAATGTTTGTTGCAACAAACCAAACCACGTCAGACGGTTCCATGTCATGCCACCTACCAACAGTATATCCATCCTGGATTTGTTTCTGATAAAGCTCGGTGGTAATCGATCAGCTCAAAGGGTTCCTTTGGTGTGCAGAATTTATAAAATCATACTGCATGACAGCTTCCTCCAACACAAAAGTATGAAAACACACACAACACAAAACTATATTTGGTAATTACACGCAAGGTAGTGTGATTCAGGTGCCTACCTGTATCCGCGCAAGTATGTGTTATACTCATCAGCCTGTGTGGTCTGAACAGTAGTCATTGGCATTGTTCTCATGTGAAGCTGTAATCTCTGGATTGCATCCAACATTGGGCAAAGCGCTGACTCAATAGTCTCCTGAAACAATTCAACATCATTACTTTTTTTCCACCAGCAAGTCAAGGCTACTCTTGACCCTGCCACGGTGGCTGTGTAGTTATGACTTAGAATAATTCGGCCACGGCCTTTCGGTGTCTCCCAGTTTCCCTGCGAAGCATTATGGCTCTGATCAGGAAATTGCGCAAATACATTAGTCACTGCTGTCTTATTTTCCTGGTGACCTTGGGTGATGCATCACTTTCATTACCGACCAGTACTTTGGATGTTCATTATGCTGTGTTTTGTTATTTTAGCACTGTCGTTCTGTGTCTGGCCTTTTTCCAGATGTAAGCGGTGTGCATGTGCAACAGCTCCACGTTTTCCTGTTGATCTGTGGCCTCAGAAGAGTCAAGGACCCTCTCTATTTAGTGGAGCGTTTCTCCGGTACATCAAACATTGAGACTTGCTTGCCATGATTTTGACGGACGTCTCCTGGCACAACATCCGTTGAACTAAAAGGAATGAATTTCATTGCTGTTTGTTTGTTTGTGATCTTGGTTTCAGAAAAAAAAAAAAAGTTTTTCGTGACCGTTTCTCTTCTAACTTGAAGCTAAAACTCCCTTATGCATTAAAGATGATCCTCAATCGATGATAACGCTTAATCAAATTGAAAATGTATGTCAACAAGCAGACAGTCTCTTCTGACAGCTAATCGAAATTGTTTAATACACATTTCGCTCATGGTATTTTCTTGAAGCTGTACAGAGAGAATCACCACTTTTTCAAAATCAACCACTTTTACTCTTTTGTTTGAATTAACACCATTGACACTGGAGGCGTCATATTTTATTTCAGTTGTCCTCATATTTCTATGACATCAGTGACGTGCGGTGAGGTTCATGGCTGGTGGGGCACTGACGTCATCACAGTCAGCAAACATGAACTCTACAGAGTACCTTATTCACCATTTGATTGGCAACAGTTAACGTGTTTTGTCTAAAATGTTATGTCAACATTCTTTATATAAACTGTAGCATAGAAAAAAAGAATAAAAAATGTTATTTGTTACCTTTTCTTATAAATGAAGTCCATGCGCCGCTCCTTCTGAAGAAAGGCATCGATAACTTCTTTGTAGAAGCCTTCCTTATCTTTCTTCAGTTTTAAAAGTGTCTATATTTCTTTCAATTTAGATATGTAATCCTCCATTCTGAAAATAAGTCCAAGCAACACGAAAAAATGACTGGATGGTTGCACTTAACTTGCTAACTGTTTACTGTAGCTTCCTGTCACTAATTCTATTATTCTGCAGCCGAGGAGTCGCAAGAAGAATCTCTAATCACCAGTGCCCCGTCATGAGGCAGGAGATCTGTGTGTCTCACCTATGCACACAGTTTTGATCAAAATCAAATAAAATAAACACTAGTACAGTGATGAGAAGGTTTCTTCAGCCGTCATCTGTACAAAAGTGAAGGTTTCGGATGCTTTGCCTCCTATCCAAGAGACTTCGTCAGCGAACTAAAGTCTGACTGGTCGTATCGGCCCCATTTATATATCCCTAAAATGTTATGTCAACATTCTTTATATAAACTGTAGCATAGAAAAAAAGAATAAAAAATGTTATTGTGACCAGTCAGACTTTAGTTCGCTGACGAAGCCCTCTTGGATAGGAGGCGAAACGTCCGAAACCTTCACTTTTGTACAGATGACGGCTGAAGAAACCTTCTCATCGATGGACCACTCCTGTACGACTGAGAGCTTACACAGACGTACTGTAGTACAGTGTTTATAATTTAAAGTGACTATTATATACACCAGTTAACTGTAGAAATTTAGTTCATATACTAAAAGTGTTTGAACATTTTAATAGCGATATGCAGAGGGACAGCAATGTGGTCGCACTGCAGAGCAAGCCAGCAGTTAGCAGTCATTGCTGTTGCCTCACCGCTCGTCTCTACTTAGTATTTGAACGGAAAATGTGAAAATTCAGCGATTTTGAAAAAAAATCCCAAAACGGTGAAGTTAAATGAAAAAGAACTTTAAAGTACAAATCACTAAATAAATATAACTTTTTTTTTTTTCATTTGATATTTCCATGATGACAGGTGAGGCACGGCCTCACCTGCCTCCCCTGACTGCACGTCACTGTATGACATGCAGATCAGGGTGCCGTTCCCACTCTCTCGTAATTGCCTCTTTTCCTGTGTTTTGTCTTACAGAGTGGCATAGTGAGAATCCTCAGAACGTGCTTGTTATAATTGGTCCAAAGGTAAGTGCATCAGCTTAAACTGTCTGGTTTTCCTCTTTCGCTATTTATTATGACTCTGTGCATTGTTGCTACCAGTCGTAGAGACATTACTTTAAATATTTAGTTTGCAAATGTATTCAGCTCAGTGGCACGGTGGTTAACCTTTGAGCATCTTGGCTCCATTCATTTACACCCCCTCCCCACACACACACAAACAAAGTTTTTTCTTTGGGTACCGCAGTTTCTTCCCACATTCCAAAAACACGCAACAGAGGTTTATTGAACACTCTAAATTGTCCCGAGGTTTGATTGTTAGTGTCAATGAATGTTCGTCCACATGCCCTCTACAATTGGCTGCCACCCAGTTCAGGGTGTACACCGCCTACCCCTTGAAGTCAACTGGGATAGGCTCCAGCACGCCCACAACCCTCATGAGCAGAAGCGACTTTCGTAACGGACGGAGAATCAAATCTGCACTGAGCATACGTTTTCTTCAAACGGTCTGAGAGTCATCAGGCATTCCCTGTTGTGTCAAACTGCCATCTGCTTATTGAATATTTCAGATGAGCACTTACCTAACCAGCCATGTATACAATAGAGCTCTGTATTTTTGCTTTTTGAATGTACGAATGGATGAGCATAAATCTGATCATGCACTGGCATGTCAAATCACCCACCTATCGCCTTGTCTCACAAATCGTTGTCCCGCGATGTACCATATTTTCTGGTGTATAAGGCGTACCCAAAAGCCTTGATTTTCTTCAAAAGACGACCCTGCGCCTTATTCACAGCTGCACCTGATATGTGAAGTAATATTGAGCCACAACTGGTCTTGCAACTGCTGTCAGCAGCCACCGACTCCATTTCTCCCTGTAGATGAAGTAGTATGTAACCCCAGCCTCTACTCTAATGTGGTGTGCCTGTCATTTGGAAAACTTTTATATACAGTAGTATTTCTCTATTCTATTTGTAATTTTTTTGTCATTCATTGAAGGTGTGCCTTACACTCCGGTGCACCTTATATATGGAAAAGGTTTGAAAATACAACATTCGTTGGGGGTGTGCCTTATACTCTGGTGTGCCTTATCTTTTTCTTCTTTTCCTTTCGGCTTTTCCCTTCAAGGGGTGCCACAGCGAATCAGTAACTTCCATCTTCAGAGGTATGATACGCATGCCCTATACACCGGAAGATACAGTATTTTGTTTTTCTTCAAGTCGAACATTAAATGACTCGACAGTTTTCCAAAACAGATAGCCCAGTAATGTTACGTTTCCTGATTTGAGAAGTCACAAGGTTGCATCCACAGAAAACAGCAGCTATAACCCCCCCGATTTTATTTTATACTGCCTCGTACAGACATTATTATTTCACTGCGACTTGTTCATTTTGAGTCGTGGTGTCCAGTAAAAGTTGTGATTTGCTTCTTGAAAACAACATCATTAGACATGGCCAAGGGCTTATCCTCTGTCTCCTGCCGCAACAGTCACCTCTCTGTGTTCAACATTTGACTCTGTTCTCCTTGATGAAATGATTCAGCTGAGGCACAGATGTATGATTCATCTCAACATGCCTGAATCACAGCACAAGGTTTGGTTTTTCCTATGAGAAATGATCAGGTATATATTTTATTTAAAAAACAACACTTTTTTTGTATCTTTGCCACTTTGGGCCTCAATTGTTTTGGGCCCTTGCAGTCGTCCAAGTAGGCATTTTCAACCTGCGTGATAAAATTTAAGTGGCATCTGAAAAAAAGATCTCACTGCTCAAGTGATGCTTATTTTGCTCACGATGTTGTAGTGCTCCACTTAAATCTACAGAAGAATAATTCAGATCAGTTGTCACTGTTGACACATCTCACTCCTCTGTCACTGCCACAAAAACTACATGCTCCTCCTACACTGCTGTGTGAAAACAATGATGAGCAATGAATTTTTGCAGTCACATAAAATAGTTGATCATTCTTTTATTAGTATGCCGCAATTTACCCTGCAACTGCCCTTGACTCTACCTCTTCAATGTTACACTTCTGTTTCGATTTAATTAAACCTGGCTTGTGTGATAATGAAAAAGCTTGCTTGGCAACATCTTTGACCTAAATTGATATGTGACTTTTGTTTCCTGACGTTAAGCTAATGCACACAAATCCCACATTGCAATTAATCACATTGGTCATCCACCCTACCCTGACCCCAATCTCTGAAAAAGACGGGATTTTCCAAAAATGATTTGCTCTCTGTAGATGTCTTTGTGTCGTTGTTGATGTTGCCCCCCTCAACCCCCCTCCCTTGCACTCTTAATGATTGTGAAGCTTTTCTCTTTCCCAGATCGATCCTGTGCTAACTGATGAAGTTGAAGCTGTTGTGAAGAGGTAAGTGGCCATCTAATTTTCATAGGCAGTTGCACACTCGATAAAAGACCTTAGGACTTCGGTAACGGCTCATGAAGTTTCTTTGTTCCTCGCAAAATGTCTGGCCTCATATGCAGCAAAACGCCAGATGAAGCTACTTTATCTAAAAGGAAACTGAAGTGAATGCAAATCTCTTTTTACATCCTCTGTGATCTTTTTTTTGGAGCAGTGGAGTTTCACCACCACAAAGTTGGTGCTCTTTGGTTCGGACTTCACCTGAAGTACATGTTCACCTCACAAGTAGTGCAGTCGTGCTTCTGGCCCTAAGCTTGTTGCTGCTGCTCACCATCATTTACGCCTTTATGAGCCCTGAGTCACGCCAGTCCTGAGCTTTGTCACTGCTTATACAGAACAGCGGGGGTCTTCTTAGCCCGGGAGAGGAGCCGGCCGGAGCTCCACGCCGCCATGAAAAGGTCCTTTGCTGTCGTCAACAGTTCCGTCTCAGAAGGCATGTCAGCAGCCATCTTGGAGGTAAACAACTAATGGCCTCAAGGGTAATCATGCCACAAGTCACATCATTACAATTAAAACATCATCATCAAACATGTCATCATGCATCAGAGGATGATGAAGCAAAACTGACAAATCCACATTATCCTTTCTAAACACACTGAGGACATTTCATTGTAGTCTTAAGGTTGGATTACTACCTTTTTGTGTTTGTCTCAACAACCTGCTAAAGGCAGGAGCTGACACAGATTGTGAATTCTGAAGGGTATTGGGTGTCATTGTCCCAAAAATCCCACTACCTTGTGTACTCATACACAGGTATATATGCTATTTAAATTTCCTTTGATTCAAATATAGCAGCACCACCGTGTATGCATGGAACCATTTTGGGTAGAGAAACGAAAGCTCAACCAGACATTAAAAAGATTATGCTGGATAGATGGAATTGTTCCACTTTTAGTTTAGGGACAATCACATGATTGCTTCGAACTAACCTGGACAATGTCTCATCTTTGTGTGACACTGGCGCATTTATTGCCAACTGCGCACTGTACGGATTAGAATTTGGGCCAACCATTTAAACTTTCCTTATGTACGTACTTTTTCGGCAGGAGGACGAAAAGCTTAGTGAACTGCCTTTAGGGCACTGCAAAATGGTGCCTCACACAGTCACACACAATCATCCGTGTGTGACGAGAGCAGAGAAGCATTTTATTTCAGGGTATATGAGGTTTTTGATGGCGCTGCAGCTTTGACAGTGCTATTTCATGAAGATTTAATTTTTGTAACAGTCACTTATCATGGGCTACAAAGTCATGAGTTTCGGGCTTATAATGATGATTTGCTTTTTTCCTGGTCATTGGATGACGTACATTTTAAATTACTTTTGCCCAACAACATTTAGGTTTTATATTTGTATGTCTCTGTTACACACAGGCACGTGCACACACAAAACACTTTTTAGACATGTAATTTGAGAGCATTTATTTTTGAAGGGTGTATCAAACTGAATGTCCTTTGTAACAGTGAGTACTGAGGAAATAGCTCTTTATTTCAAAAAGGTGGGTGACCGCTGCCCCAAACATTTAGTCAGATGTTTAAAGGACACCTTCGGAGAAGTTGCGTCCATAATTTGTAACATAACTTCAAATGACTTCTACTGAGCGCATTTTACAAAAATTCCACCACATATAGCTATATTTTACGTTTTAAAACTCCATCCATCCATTTTCCGTATCGCTTATTCCTCCGCTGGAGCCAATCCCAGCTGTCTTCGGGCAGGAGACGGGGGACACCCTGAATTGGTTGCCAGCCAATCGCAAGGCACACAAGGACAAACAACAGTCACTCTCACGCTCACACCTCGGGACAATTTGGAATGGTCAATCTGCCTGCCATGCATGTTTTTGGAGTGTGGGAGGAAACCGGAGGACCCGGAGAAAACCCACGCAGGTCCGGGGAGAACATGCAAACTCCACACAGGGAGGCCGGACCGGGACGCGAACCGGTGACATCTGCATTGTGAAGCCGGTGTGCTAACCACTCGACTACCGGGCCGCCTGTTATAAGACTCGCGCGGAATATTCAGGAAGTCTTCTTTTCGAGTTGATGACGATACCCTAAGTGACGTCACGGAGGGAATGCCCGTGACTGAGAAAGCGACACACAATGCATTTTGGGTACTTTTTTTCATCTGAAAACACCCTATTGATGGCGAAATTAGAAGGAAAACTACATAAATAATGTGATGGTGAATCATTGTGTGTCACAGCCAATTGCGGAAACACGCATAAAGAAGGTGCAAGTTTACCACAGGGTTTGTGGAGAGGATCAAAGACCCCATATTGGAACCTGGGGAAACATTGGCATCCTACGATGTGACTTCTCTCTTTACATCTGTCCCAACCCCAGCAGCAGTCTCAGTGGTGAGGACGAGACTGCTGGTGGACATTTCTCTGCATGAAAGAACAAAACTTAAACCGGACCACATCTGCCAATTATTAGAAATCTGCCTTAATACTACGTATTTTCAATTTCGGGAAAAAATTTATAAACAAATTCATGGTTGTGCTATGGGCTCACCAGTTTCACCCATAGTGGCTAATCTGTACATGGAAGAGCTGGAGAAACAGGCCCTCACATCCTTCCCGGGGACAAAACCTAGACACTGGTTTAGATATGTGGACGATACTTTTGTCATAATTAAAAAACAAAAAAATCAATCCTTCACAGATCACCTCAACTCGGTAGACATCAACATTAAATTTACTCACAAACTGGGTACCCCCAGTGGTCATTTCACAAATGTCAGAACGAAAGAATAGGGAATGAAACCAAAAATTCTGAAGATACAAAAAGGAGAGGAGTCGCAGTACCTTACATTACAGGGCGTTCTGAAAAACTACAAACAGTCCTTTGGCAACAAAATTCCTACGCATTTCAAACCGATAAACACTTTAAGGCAAAAATTAGTGCATCCAAAAGATAGGCTGCCAAAAAAAACCAAGTAATGTAGTTTATTCAATACGTTGTAAGACTGAAAATTGTAAAGAGCAGTACATTGGGGAGACTCAACGAATTCTCAAAAAAAGACTTTTTCAACATTGCAGGGATAATATTACTAGTGGGCCTCAATCGGCAGTACATATGCACCTAAAAGCTAGCAACACTGACAAATCCACATTATCCTTTCTAAACACACTGAGGACATTTCATTGTAGTCTTAAGGTTGGATTACTACCTTTTTGTGTTTGTCTCAACAACCTGCTAAAGGCAGGAGCTGACACAGATTGTGAATTCTGAAGGGTATTGGGTGTCATTGTCCCAAAAATCCCACTACCTTGTGTACTCATACACAGGTATATATGCTATTTAAATTTCCTTTGATTCAAATATAGCAGCACCACCGTGTATGCATGGAACCATTTTGGGTAGAGAAACGAAAGCTCAACCAGACATTAAAAAGATTATGCTGGATAGATGGAATTGTTCCACTTTTAGTTTAGGGACAATCACATGATTGCTTCGAACTAACCTGGACAATGTCTCACCTTTGTGTGACACTGGCGCATTTATTGCCAACTGCGCACTGTACGGATTAGAATTTGGGCCAACCATTTAAACTTTCCTTATGTACGTACTTTTTCGGCAGGAGGACGAAAAGCTTAGTGAACTGCCTTTAGGGCACTGCAAAATGGTGCCTCACACAGTCACACACAATCATCCGTGTGTGACGAGAGCAGAGAAGCATTTTATTTCAGGGTATATGAGGTTTTTGATGGCGCTGCAGCTTTGACAGTGCTATTTCATGAAGATTTAATTTTTGTAACAGTCACTTATCATGGCCTACAAAGTCATGAGTTTCGGGCTTATAATGATGATTTGCTTTTTTCCTGGTCATTGGATGACGTACATTTTAAATTACTTTTGCCCAACAACATTTAGGTTTTATATTTGTATGTCTCTGTTACACACAGGCACGTGCACACACAAAACACTTTTTAGACATGTAATTTGAGAGCATTTATTTTTGAAGGGTGTATCAAACTGAATGTCCTTTGTAACAGTGAGGACTGAGGAAATAGCTCTTTATTTCAAAAAGGTGGGTGACCGCTGCCCCAAACATTTAGTCAGATGTTTAAAGGACACCTTCGGAGAAGTTGCGTCCATAATTTGTAACATAACTTCAAATGACTTCTACTGAGCGCATTTTACAAAAATTCCACCACATATAGCTATATTTTACGTTTTAAAACTCCATCCATCCATCCATTTTCCGTATCGCTTATTCCTCCGCTGGAGCCAATCCCAGCTGTCTTCGGGCAGGAGACGGGGGACACCCTGAATTGGTTGCCAGCCAATCGCAAGGCACACAAGGACAAACAACAGTCACTCTCACGCTCACACCTCGGGACAATTTGGAATGGTCAATCTGCCTGCCATGCATGTTTTTGGAGTGTGGGAGGAAACCGGAGGACCCGGAGAAAACCCACGCAGGTCCGGGGAGAACATGCAAACTCCACACAGGGAGGCCGGACCGGGACGCGAACCGGTGATATCTGCATTGTGAAGCCGGTGTGCTAACCACTCGACTACCGGGCCGCCTGTTATAAGACTCGCGCGGAATATTCAGGAAGTCTTCTTTTCGAGTTGATGACGATACCCTAAGTGACGTCACGGAGGGAATGCCCGTGACTGAGAAAGCGACACACAATGCATTTTGGGTACTTTTTTTCATCTGAAAACACCCTATTGATGGCGAAATTAGAAGGAAAACTACATAAATAATGTGATGGTGAATCATTGTGTGTCACAGCCAATTGCGGAAACACGCATAAAGAAGGTGCAAGTTTACCACAGGGTTTGTGGAGAGGATCAAAGACCCCATATTGGAACCTGGGGAAACATTGGCATCCTACGATGTGACTTCTCTCTTTACATCTGTCCCAACCCCAGCAGCAGTCTCAGTGGTGAGGACGAGACTGCTGGTGGACATTTCTCTGCATGAAAGAACAAAACTTAAACCGGACCACATCTGCCAATTATTGGAAATCTGCCTTAATACTACGTATTTTAAATTTAGGGAGAAATTTTACAAACAAATTCATGGTTGTGCTATGGGCTCACCAGTTTCACCCATAGTGGCTAATCTGTACATGGAAGAGCTGGAGAAACAGGCCCTCACATCCTTCCCGGGGACAAAACCTAGACACTGGTTTAGATATGTGGACGATACTTTTGTCATAATTAAAAAACAAAAAAATCAATCCTTCACAGATCACCTCAACTCGGTAGACATCAACATTAAATTTACTCACAAACTGGGTACCCCCAGTGGTCATTTCACAAATGTCAGAACGAAAGAATAGGGAATGAAACCAAAAATTCTGAAGATACAAAAAGGAGAGGAGTCACAGTACCTTACATTACAGGGCGTTCTGAAAAACTACAAACAGTCCTTTGGCAACAAAATTCCTACGCATTTCAAACCGATAAACACTTTAAGGCAAAAATTAGTGCATCCAAAAGATAGGCTGCCAAAAAAAAACAAAGTAATGTAGTTTATTCAATACGTTGTAAGACTGAAAATTGTAAAGAGCAGTACATTGGGGAGACTCAACGAATTCTCAAAAAAAGACTTTTTCAACATTGCAGGGATAATATTACTAGTGGGCCTCAATCGGCAGTACATATGCACCTAAAAGCTAGCAACCACTCATTTGACGACAATGAGGTTAAAATATTAGCGAAAGAACATAGATGGTTTGAAAGGGGAGGAAAATAAGCGATTTTCATAAAACAACTAAATCCTTCATTAAACCGATATGGTGGGATGAGGTTCAATTTGGATCGTTCATACAATAGCCTGCTCAGGCAACATGGGATTAGTAATACTGATGAAGTGATAGCGGTGGAAATGGGGCAATTAGGCCAGTCGTTAGTCAGGACAATAGGAACAATCAGTGGAGCTGCAGGGAGTAGTCCTCTGCTCCCCCCAACCTGAGAGCAGGGACCTATCATAGCAGAGTCCGGCACCGCCATGTCTGGACAGTAGGGATATATATATATATATATATATATATATATATATATATATATATATATATATATATATATATATATATATATATATATATATATATACCAGAAATGAAATGTGTGAGTCATACATTACATTTTGGCAAATAGCATCAAATTTGCAAATTTTAACTCCCAGTGACATGCGGTGAGGTTCATGGCTGGTGAGGCACTGACATCATCAGAGTCTCTCACAGATTTACAAACATGAACTCCACAGAGTAGCTTATTCACCATTTGATTGGCAACAGTTAACATGTTTTATTTAAAATGTCATGTCAGCATTCTTTATATACTGTATACAAACTTGCATAGAAAAAAAGAAAAAAAAACGTTATTATCGTGTTACCTTTACTTATAAATGAAGTCCAAGTCTCTTTGTCTCAATGGAGATCACTGCCAGTGAAGAAAGTCGTCCTTGATCAGTCCTGCTCCGACTGTATGTTTTCAGTCTTTTGTGCTGAGAATGACAATCTCATCTACTCCTACAGCAACAAATGGGGCTGCACTGATCTCCTTTTTAATGTCATTTCTAATGACATCACCAACTACTGTGATTATCATGTTACCTTTACTTATAAACGAAGTCCATGCGCCGCTTCTTCTGAAGAAAGCCATCAATAACTTCTTTGTTTGAAGCCTTCCTTATCTTTCTTCCGTTTTAAAAGTCTCTCTGTCTCAATGGGGATCACTGCCAGTGAAGAAAGTCATCCTTGATCAGTCCTGTTCTGACTATGTTTTCAGCCTTTTGTGCTGAGAATGCCCACTCCACTGATGCTGTAGTAGCTGGAACAGTGAGCACGAGCTGGAGCAACTTTGTCGCTTCAGGAATAGTTTCAATGAGATCCTTGGCCAAAAAGCTGAGAAGCTGTCCAGGAGATTTTCATTCATCCCTCACCGTTTGTGAGCTATACAGTACGGTGTTCGTCTTCCTTTAATTATTATCTCCTGCTTCGATTGAAAGTCCAGTTTAGAAAATTCTTCCAATTTAGATATGTAATCCACCATTCTGAAAATAAGGCCAAGCAACACGAAAAAAATGACTGGATGGTTGCACTTAACTTGCTAACTGTTTACTGTGGCTGTCACTAATTATATTATTCTGCAGCCGAGGAGTCGCAAGAAGAATCTCTAATCACCAGCACCCCCTGTCATGAGGCAGGAGAACTGTTGTGCTTCACCTTTGCACACAGTTTTGATAAAAATAAAATAAACACTGTAGTACAGTGTTTATAATGTACAATGACTGTACATTATATACACCAGCTAAACTGTAGAAATTTAGTTCATATACTAAAAGCTTTTGAACACTTTAATAGCGATATGCAGGGGGGACAGCAATGTGGTCTCACTGCAGAGCAAGCCAGCACAGTTACCATAGTGATTGCGCAATCCATGGTGCGGCTCAGCCGGCTGCTGCCTCACCGCTCGTCTCAACTTTGTATTTGAACGTTAAATGTGAAAATTCAGTGATTTTGAAAAAAAATCCAAAAATGGCGAAGTTAAATGGAAAAGAACGTTAAAGTACGAATCACTAAATATAACTGTTTAATTTTCTTTTGTCATTAGTTCCATGAGACAGGTGAGGCACAGCCTCACCTGCCTCCCCTGACTGCACGTCACTGTTGACTCCTATATAACAGTCAACAAAATATGTTTTGTTTTGGATGAATGTAGTATCTATGCAGCTGTTGCAAGTTTTGCTTTGCTCAATTCCCTGCTCAATGGCACAAATAAGGCACTATAATTACAACATACCATAATGTGCCAGCGAAGAAGCTTAAAACGCCTTGCGCTGTGTAAGTAATTGCTTCATCCTGCGACAGGCAATGGATCTGGGACTACCTGTGGTGGCCAGGGACATTCCAGGAAATAAAGCTGTGGTACAACATGAAGTCACGGGTCTGCTATATTCTTCCCCTCAGGTATGCATCTGAAGCACCGTATGCTCAGATAAGCTTGCTATGATATGCTTTAAAATTGTCCAAAAATATGCTGTGGCTATCCGACAAAGACTGACCACTATTAGGCAGCATAAACTTGAATTTAGCATGTCCCCTTCTTTCCAAAGATGCACATTAACGTCCGCTTCACTAGCTTCAATCTTTTTAACTCAGTCTGCACTTTTAATTTATATTGTTCATACAGATAAATCAGAGGTAAATTTGATTTCAAAAGTAGGCTACCACAAGTCACAGGAATTTGAAATTGGAATATAACAGGGCCGGAGATCTTTGTTAGCAGCAGGGGATTACTTCCTCCCCACAGGCGGTGGCTGTGGGTTGGGCATAGCCTCACGTGAGCAGAGATGGGCTAAGCTTCAGTGTTTCCTCAGTCTGGGATATAGAATGCAGTGTGGATACACCATATGTCAAGTTATGGTGCCTTTACTAAGCATTGATCATGCGATAATTGGTCCAATTTTTATACTACCGCCCCACTCCGAGGTCTGTGTGACAGATGGTGGCTAATGGTCTTCCAGTTTGCCATTTTTTTTTCTATTCTTCATTTGAAACCTTAATAGGATATATTGAAAAAGTCCACCAGTCTTGATTTGGCCCTGGCGCTACAAATAGCTCCATCCCTTTGAAGCATTTATTTATCAATGCAATAACTTTTATCTTCATTCTTTTCATGTCTGATAATATGGCTTTGTGCTTTAAAAACCTCTTCAGACAACTTCAATGGCAAGCCTCAAGTGGCCATTGGCGATAAATGAGATTCATTTTACCTTTATCCCTGCCAGGAATTTGTACGTCAGTCTCAAAGGCTGTTGTCAGATAATGAGCTGAGAGCGAGACTGATAAGGAATGGAAAAGTCTATGTGGTGACTCATCACAGCCTCAAGCAGGAGAAAGAAACCTACCTGAGGTTGATGGACACGCTGCGTTGAGGGCATGTCTCTCAACTCCAATGTTTACCTTGTCTACACAAGCTCAAATATTTGTGTCTGAGTTATGGTATGCGTCTGGGAATTGTTTTTGTCTCGTTTGCATGACACCCCATTTTGTAAATATTTTTAAGCAGTATATGTGACTGTATTTGCAAGAATTATATATTTCATGGGTGGATATACAATAAACACTGCTGTATGTTATCATAACGTACTGTAAACATGAAGCAAAATAATATATATTTTTGGGTGCGTGGATCAAAAGGGATAACGGAGGGAATACAACAGCAAAATTGCAAAAGTAACATGCTTTGTCCTTTTGGAATTGTACTATTTATTCAAATGTAATACATAAAATATTGGTCTACTGCATTCTCTGTCTCTTTATTGCAATTGAAGGTAGCGCTAATTTATTTTATTTTGTTAAATGGTGACAAGGGCTCACTTTTAATAACTACATGGGAAACTTGCTTTGACAGAGCATATTGTTTTGGTCGCAGCTACAAAGAGATTGACATTCCAGTCAAAATATGACGTTTAGTATAAGCAGATGTTTTGTTGTTCCGAACAAATTTTGCTCTGCCAGTTAAAAAATGTATTTTTATTTTATTAATCTATGCTTTTTGACACGACCCGACCTGGTTGTATTTTTTTACCCAAGTAGTGGTATCTCAGATGAAATACACAAACATTTCCACATGAAGACTTCATACGGCTTAATTTCAGCGTCAACATGAAAACTTCAACCGTTTTAATATTCTGCAAAAGGCTGATTATTAAAAGAACTTCCGTAATAATTCGATAAAACAAAATATCCAAATACATTTCAAGTTGATCTTCAAACACCATCACCAAACACCAAATAACCCCTCCCCCCCAATATAAAAGGTAAAATAAAATGCCTTGACTACTGCTTATACATAAGCACTACTTGTGACGATCAATGATTTAAGTCGTGTGGGCTATGTATTTCACTATTGCATTCTGTAAGCTCTTCAATGTATGTAATAGGGGTTTGTCAACAGGAAATGCAAACATTTGAATAATTGGACATCTGCATGCAGCATCACATTTGGTGACTTATTTTTGTGTCAAGTAGGACATGGACTCATTTCTTTATTTTGAACAATATGATACAGCATGTGTAGAGTACACCTAAAAAGGCCTTGACAGGTAATGAAAAGGGTCAATGTTTATTTTGATCCCATCCGTGTTTGTGACGGCGCGTCGACAAAGGCATTGAGGTGATCAAAGCCACATTATCTGAAATGTGAGATCTGATCGGATTCACTCTCGTCCACTGTCCCTGGGCTCTGAAATGGGCACTTGGGGTCCCTCGTCACAATTGTCTTCCTTCCCAACCCAGTGGATGCCGTGTCCATTCTGCCCTTGTGAGAGCTGCGGCGAATGCTGGTACTCGAATGTGGAAAAAGTGGTGAAGTGGACTCGCTTCCTCTTGCTGGTTGGTGAGTGGAGGGATTCTGGGGGCAATGCTTTGCTCCTGTAGGTGCCCATGCAACTAATTGGAGAGTCTGTGACTGATGCCAAGCAACTGGGCCTTCTGGACAGTGAGGCGGTTTTATCAGGCACAATGTCTATCACAGTGGTCGTAGTCTGTGAGTCTTGTTGTACGGGACTTCCCGGGACGCTCATCACAAGTTCAGCGTCCGTGCCAAGCCACACCCAGTCATGCCTATGACCTGTGTGCTCCTGGCCATGTGACGGGGACTTCTTATGTCTGAATTTGACAACATATGATATGCAATTTACAAGAAATACCATGATGGCCAGGCAAAAGACGCCCAAGAGAGCGTACATCCCAATTTCTAAGTCTGTCAGGGGTCTGTTAAATGGAAAAGAACGTTAAAGTACGAATCACTAAATATAACTGTTTAATTTTCTTTTGTCATTAGTTCCATGAGACAGGTGAGGCACAGCCTCACCTGCCTCCCCTGACTGCACGTCACTGTTGACTCCTATATAACAGTCAACAAAATATGTTTTGTTTTGGATGAATGTAGTATCTATGCAGCTGTTGCAAGTTTTGCTTTGCTCAATTCCCTGCTCAATGGCACAAATAAGGCACTATAATTACAACATACCATAATGTGCCAGCGAAGAAGCTTAAAACGCCTTGCGCTGTGTAAGTAATTGCTTCATCCTGCGACAGGCAATGGATCTGGGACTACCTGTGGTGGCCAGGGACATTCCAGGAAATAAAGCTGTGGTACAACATGAAGTCACGGGTCTGCTATATTCTTCCCCTCAGGTATGCATCTGAAGCACCGTATGCTCAGATAAGCTTGCTATGATATGCTTTAAAATTGTCCAAAAATATGCTGTGGCTATCCGACAAAGACTGACCACTATTAGGCAGCATAAACTTGAATTTAGCATGTCCCCTTCTTTCCAAAGATGCACATTAACGTCCGCTTCACTAGCTTCAATCTTTTTAACTCAGTCTGCACTTTTAATTTATATTGTTCATACAGATAAATCAGAGGTAAATTTGATTTCAAAAGTAGGCTACCACAAGTCACAGGAATTTGAAATTGGAATATAACAGGGCCGGAGATCTTTGTTAGCAGCAGGGGATTACTTCCTCCCCACAGGCGGTGGCTGTGGGTTGGGCATAGCCTCACGTGAGCAGAGATGGGCTAAGCTTCAGTGTTTCCTCAGTCTGGGATATAGAATGCAGTGTGGATACACCATATGTCAAGTTATGGTGCCTTTACT
Organism: Hippocampus bargibanti; assembly: GCF_051943395.1. Lineage (NCBI taxonomy): Eukaryota > Metazoa > Chordata > Actinopteri > Syngnathiformes > Syngnathidae > Hippocampus > Hippocampus bargibanti. Next base: position 19,411,811 of record NC_142737.1, on the reverse strand, counting down.
AAGCATTGATCATGCGATAATTGGTCCAATTTTTATACTACCTCCCCACTCCGAGGTCTGTGTGACAGATGGTGGCTAATGGTCTTCCAGTTTGCCATTTTTTTTTCTATTCTTCATTTGAAACCTTAATAGGATATATTGAAAAAGTCCACCAGTCTTGATTTGGCCCTGGCGCTACAAATAGCTCCATCCCTTTGAAGCATTTATTTATCAATGCAATAACTTTTATCTTCATTCTTTTCATGTCTGATAATATGGCTTTGTGCTTTAAAAACCTCTTCAGACAACTTCAATGGCAAGCCTCAAGTGGCCATTGGCGATAAATGAGATTCATTTTACCTTTATCCCTGCCAGGAATTTGTACGTCAGTCTCAAAGGCTGTTGTCAGATAATGAGCTGAGAGCGAGACTGATAAGGAATGGAAAAGTCTATGTGGTGACTCATCACAGCCTCAAGCAGGAGAAAGAAACCTACCTGAGGTTGATGGACACGCTGCGTTGAGGGCATGTCTCTCAACTCCAATGTTTACCTTGTCTACACAAGCTCAAATATTTGTGTCTGAGTTATGGTATGCGTCTGGGAATTGTTTTTGTCTCGTTTGCATGACACCCCATTTTGTAAATATTTTTAAGCAGTATATGTGACTGTATTTGCAAGAATTATATATTTCATGGGTGGATATACAATAAACACTGCTGTATGTTATCATAACGTACTGTAAACATGAAGCAAAATAATATATATTTTTGGGTGCGTGGATCAAAAGGGATAACGGAGGGAATACAACAGCAAAATTGCAAAAGTAACATGCTTTGTACTTTTGGAATTGTACTATTTATTCAAATGTAATACATAAAATATTGGTCTACTGCATTCTCTGTCTCTTTATTGCAATTGAAGGTAGCGCTAATTTATTTTATTTTGTTAAATGGTGACAAGGGCTCACTTTTAATAACTACATGGGAAACTTGCTTTGACAGAGCATATTGTTTTGGTCGCAGCTACAAAGAGATTGACATTCCAGTCACAATATGACGTTTAGTATAAGCAGATGTTTTGTTGTTCCGAACAAATTTTGCTCTGCCAGTTAAAAAATGTATTTTTATTTTATTAATCTATGCTTTTTGACACGACCTGACCTGGTTGTATTTTTTTACCCAAGTAGTGGTATCTCAGATGAAATACACAAACATTTCCACATGAAGACTTCATACGGCTTAATTTCAGCGTCAACATGAAAACTTCAACCGTTTTAATATTCTGCAAAAGGCTGATTATTAAAAGAACTTCCGTAATAATTCGATAAAACAAAATATCCAAATACATTTCAAGTTGATCTTCAAACACCATCACCAAACACCAAATAACCCCTCCCCCCCAATATAAAAGGTAAAATAAAATGCCTTGACTACTGCTTATACATAAGCACTACTTGTGACGATCAATGATTTAAGTCGTGTGGGCTATGTATTTCACTATTGCATTCTGTAAGCTCTTCAATGTATGTAATAGGGGTTTGTCAACAGGAAATGCAAACATTTGAATAATTGGACATCTGCATGCAGCATCACATTTGGTGACTTATTTTTGTGTCAAGTAGGACATGGACTCATTTCTTTATTTTGAACAATATGATACAGCATGTGTAGAGTACACCTAAAAAGGCCTTGACAGGTAATGAAAAGGGTCAATGTTTATTTTGATCCCATCCGTGTTTGTGACGGCGCGTCGACAAAGGCATTGAGGTGATCAAAGCCACATTATCTGAAATGTGAGATCTGATCGGATTCACTCTCGTCCACTGTCCCTGGGCTCTGAAATGGGCACTTGGGGTCCCTCGTCACAATTGTCTTCCTTCCCAACCCAGTGGATGCCGTGTCCATTCTGCCCTTGTGAGAGCTGCGGCGAATGCTGGTACTCGAATGTGGAAAAAGTGGTGAAGTGGACTCGCTTCCTCTTGCTGGTTGGTGAGTGGAGGGATTCTGGGGGCAATGCTTTGCTCCTGTAGGTGCCCATGCAACTAATTGGAGAGTCTGTGACTGATGCCAAGCAACTGGGCCTTCTGGACAGTGAGGCGGTTTTATCAGGCACAATGTCTATCACAGTGGTCGTAGTCTGTGAGTCTTGTTGTACGGGACTTCCCGGGACGCTCATCACAAGTTCAGCGTCCGTGCCAAGCCACACCCAGTCATGCCTATGACCTGTGTGCTCCTGGCCATGTGACGGGGACTTCTTATGTCTGAATTTGACAACATATGATATGCAATTTACAAGAAATACCATGATGGCCAGGCAAAAGACGCCCAAGAGAGCGTACATCCCAATTTCTAAGTCTGTCAGGGGTCTGTTTGTCAACATATCTTCCTCTCCTCTGATCTCAACCTCCACTGACTCTTGTCCAGGCACAAGAATTTTAGTGGGGGGATTATTGGAGTTGACCAGATTGCCGGGAGCCTTTACAGTACTTGTGAAACGAACACTGTCCACGATGATATTGTCAGAGCCAGACGCTTTGCGGCTGTCGATATTGACCGTGCTGGTGGGGCTGCTTTCCGACGCGCTTGGTTTCCCTACGCCCCCGAGGCTGCCGCTGGTCATGAGCGTTCCTTCTGTAGATTTGATTGTGGTCTTTGCCAAGGGGCTCTCATCTCTTGTCAATGTTGTGATGTGTGGCGAAGGAACGTATGGTGGTCTCTTTAGCTTCCTGTCAATCTCTTCCCCATCATTTCTAAAGTCCACACGGTCATTCTTTTTTTCTATGGTTTTGCTGACCATGCCACTGTCAGATCTTTGGTCATTTCTGTCCGGTCGTCGACTTTTCACCTGAAACTTGACCTTAAGATTGCCATTCCCCACAGCTACAGTGCTTTTCCGTTTGGACTTCCAGCAGGCCTCGCTGATAGACATTTCCACTTGGACCAGAACTCCTTCCCCCTCTCCCTCTGCCACAATGGCTGGAGGGGCACTACGCACTGACACCACGCCCTGATCCAGGGATGACACCGTCATACTGTAAGAGGCGGGATCGTAAATGTCAAGAGGTGTCTGGCTGCCATCATTGAACTGGACCCATGCACTGGCCATGGCTTCCTAATGCAAGGGAAATGAAAAGAAATTGTTACTGTGCTTTGGAACGACCATTCAATCGTGGTGGAGTTAAGTTGAAGGACAATATAACCTGTTTGGGCAACCTCAAAACTTCTTGTGTAGTTGTGGTTGCTACAATGGCCCTGTTGCTTCCGGTGCTGAGCTGTAGAGTCATTGAGAGACCTGCAACCATTTGGACCCCTAGTTCAGTAATGGTCACTTTTTCATCTGTGACTTTCACCATTGTTTTGGCCAAGACTGCATTGGAGAGGGGAGAAATCACCTGTTGCAGAACAATGCCAGATCCAGTTAATGTGATTAAGAATTTGTTTCATTGCATTCGAAACATTGTTGTGGGGTAAGTTTATCTACTCAGTCAAGGAATTTTAAATTGTTATCTCAAAACATATTTACACTTGATAAGTAACGGAATTTGAAAATGATAAAAATACGTGTCAATATGCATTGTTTGAAATAACGTCTGCCCGGAGGCCCGGGGCATACAACTTTTACGTCGTACAACTTTCAAAACGTCTCGGCCCGTGTGGCCGACAACTTCAAGAAAAAAAAAAGATTTTTTTCTAATCAAACGTTTGTTTTATTCAACAAAGCAAAAGCTACAAGCAAACCGCTACATGCCACATGGACTCCTCTTTCTAAGCGCCTTTCAAAACTTTCAAGTACACTTTACAGTCACTGAATACTCCGAAGCACGAAACAGGCTTCTGATTGGCTGCTGTGCCAAGTATTTGCAAATTATACCATGACTGTAAAGTGTACTTGAGAGTTTTGAAAGCCGCTTAGAAAGAGGAGTCTATGTGGCTTTCAGCAGACATCCGTAACACAAACATTGCATTGCGCACCATGACGACAAACGACAACTGGAGCAAAATCGTCAGCAAGGGAGCATTTGTAGTCGGTACTTTCTTAATTAAAAAAAAAATCTTTATACTTCGCAACAATGTTTTTTTTTTTTTTGCGATTAGACATCTTATTGTGTTTCAAATTATGAAAGATGGGGCAGGCAACTATTCAGAGATGTCTGCCCGGGTGTCCGCTAACTTTTTGTCATGAGTTTCAGACACTGCTATATGTATGTGTAAATAAAGCAAGGATGTGGATGCATTGATATGATTTCTCTTTTTGATTCCAATATATATCACATGGCGTTCCAATATATATCACATGGCTTCACAATTTGTCGAATGAGGATTACGTCAATTTGGATCAACTAATTTATCTTATGTTTGTTCAGTTATTTTGAAATCTCTTCTAGGTATGAGCAACTATTTGGGCATGCTTAATCCCAATTTTGTAATTGACTTTCCATGGTCTTCTCTGCTCTCAGCGTCCCCTTTTAATATCATTTGCATAAGCCACTTTGACAGCTATGCAGGCTGGGAACGCTGCTTGAATCGTGACCTTACTTTTGTTTGGGCCGTTATGAAAGATCTATTAGGCTTGGTTGTCTTTCTGCAGTCACTAAATGAAACAATGCCAGAATTCTTTATTTGAAAATGTTGATCACAATCACTCATATTTCTTCAACCAATGTTTTCCCTTAAAATGCTGAGAGGGTAATGCCAGTGTCTTAAACTCATGACAAAATGTTACCGGACACCAGGGCAGACGACTCTGAAATGTTGCCTGCCCAGCCCCATTTTTCACAACTTGAAACACAATAGGATGACTTTTCCCCAAAAAAACATTGTTGCAAAGTATGAAAGATTGATAATCAGAATATATAACAGAGCAACACTTTAAAATTAAGTAATTGATGTACCTACCATAGATGCTCCCTTGCTTAATTTATCGTAAATATCTCTTGCTGATGATTTTGTTCCAGTTGTCGTTTGTCCATACATTGTTCGGCATGTTGCACAATGCAATGTTTTTGTTGCGTCGTCTGCTACAAGCCACGTGAACTCTTCTTTCCACGATGCTTCTCATGTGCGTTTACGTTTTGTCACGTCATAAATTTTGTTCGCTTCTTTTGAATCTTTCTTCTGGGGCTGAGGTTTTGGCTTGATTCCTAACCACTTACCCATTTTTGTTGTGTTCTCTGTGCGTTTACTTTGGAAAATGTTATGCAAATGCACCCTGAAGCACGAAGTTATTCGATGCAGGCTTCTGATTGGCTGCTGAGTATGCAAATTGCCAAACGAACCGAAATTTCCAAACCGAACGAAGATTTCAAAATCGGAATAAACATTTGATTATATATTTTTTTTTTTTTGTCGGCCACCATATATATATATATATATATATATATATATATATATATATAGTAAAGTCTCGTTATATCGATATCGGTTATATCGATAGTACCGCTTATTACGATACTATTTTCATTTCCCTTGCACATTTCTAGTCTTTTTATGTATAATTAGTACCGTTTAGTACGATACCCGGTTATTACGATAATCCGGTTATTACGGTGCTCCTTTTCATCCCCCGCCGGCCATTTTTGTTGTTTATATCGATATATCCGTCGCGCCATTGGTCAACTTGGTCACGTGTCTTGTTACGTGAGCCGCCATCGGTCGCGCCATTGGTCGACTTGGTCACATGAGCCGCCATCGGTCGCGCTATTGGTCGACTTGGCCGTGTGACTTTGTCACGTGACACGCCATCAGTCGCGCCATTGGTCGACTTGGTCAGGTGACTTGGTTACATGCCCAGCACCCGTGTAGCAGAGCCATTTTCATTTTAAGACGCTAGCTCGTGTGTAGCAGACGAGATTGAAGTGTTTGTGTTAAAAGGTAAAAATGGGAAGCAGAAGAAGATTGATGACTTTTTTAAATTCTATACATAATACAGTAAGATGTAAGCGTTGCAGTATGTACATGCCCACTGTACTGTATATGAATGCAATCGTTTTTTGCAACAATGTTTCTTATTTTGTCTGCTGAAGCGCGATGATTTTGAAAATTAACATTCCATACTGTGTATTAAAGGACAGCCGATGTCACTTTTTATTCAAATGCAAATAAAAATGACTTCACGCCAAGACGTCTTGCATTGCTTGTGAATCCAAACAATGGTTTCAGATTCGGATAATATGCTTTCTTGTTACACATCCAGTTATGAATATGTTTCAAATACACTGTAGTTCTGAAGATTAAAGCATACATGTTTACAATCATTAAAGAATTATATGTGCCATTTTGAGGCAACATTGGGGGAACATCTCTCACCCAAAAAAAAGGGAGCTAATGGCCAGCTCCGTTTCTTATATGGCGCTTGGCTGCCCTCTTTTGGCGGCTTTTGTTTAATGCAGTTCGGCGCAGGATCGGATATATCGATAGTCCCGGTTATATCGATATTTTTTCGGACTCCCTTGAATATCGATATAACGAGACTTTACTGTATATATATACACACATACATATATATACATACATATATATATTATATGTATATATACATATATATATATATATATTATATATACACATAACATATATATATAACATATATATATATATATATATATATATATATATATAATACACACACAAATATATATATATACATATATATATATATATATATATATATACGACAGTATAAGTCTCGTTATATCGATACTATTTCTATGCACGCACGGAGAAAATTACATGCAAACAGGGTCGGATATATCGATAGTCCCGGTTATATCGATATTTTTTCGGACTCCCTTGAATATCGATATAACGAGACTTTACTGTATATATATATATATATGTATATATACGTATATACGTATATACGTATATGTATATATACGTATATACGTATATGTCAAAGTCAAAAGTCAAAGTCAGCTTTATTGTCAAATATGCTAATATGCATGACATACAGCACAGATGAAATTACTGTCCTCTCGGACCCAGCATGCAAGGCATAAACATATATATATATATATATATATATAAAACATAGTTTTTATTTTGCTCTCCTTAGGAGGTGACATATTGGTTTGTTGTATTTACCTGGATGGCAGTGGTTCCAATATCATGGCCGTATAGCACCCTCCCGGCCTGGAGCTTTGCCACACGAGGATCTTCTACTTTCATAAAGTATCTCACAAGTCTTGTTACATCCACCTGCCAGTCAGATCCCAGGAAATAGGCCTGAGAGTCCCGAGGGTCCGCCTGCTCGGCCACAAAGTGGGTTAGCACACGCACTAGGGCGTGCTGAAACTGCAGTGTGCAGCCCTTTCCCTTCTTTTCATCGACTTGGCTTTTCCAGCCAGATCTGAAACAAAGAAAACAACACCAATTTGATAATTGACTCTAAGGTTCTCATCAGTGAACCCTGCCTCTTTTGTCTTGGCTCAGAGTAGAAGGAAAATCAGATAACACCAGTTGTTTGAATTGGGGAAAAGGAATGACTGGAGGGTAAACAAGCTTGTCTTTTATTGACAGAAATTAGTGACCCACCTCTTGGTCGTTAGGATGGGGACTCTCCAGTTTTTGATTTGGCTCAGCTCTGTGTCCGAGACCTCCAGTTGGAGGGGGAGTCGGGGCATCCACACATTTAGCTCCAGTTGAGCACTGAGGTAGCTATATGTGAAGTTTACTACCATCTTGATTTTGCCTTTTGTCTCCTTGCCATTTACAAAAACATAGTCACACCTGTCCGAGACCTGGAGAGTAAAAGAAATGGGGATACTTTGTCATTTTAATGTCTTTGATTAATTACATCAACACGTTTGTCCAGGTAGATTATTTTCAAACAAACTGCATCCTCCGACAATGCGGTTGTCAATGGGGCTTATGTTAGTCAACTAAGTAGTGACAAACAGGATTCATTCGTTTTATAAGTGTGGTCAATTCTCCCCACACCGAATGTCCTCGTGTTAGTTCCACATTGCACGTGTTAGGCTAGTGATGTCAGCAATAAACTACTGTGATGATTACTGATCCAAAACCTTTGGAAGATGTGGCGTTGCGGTTTTTATGTTAATCAAAATATCATATGCCACAGCGCTCAACATCAGAGCTTCACAGCCAAGTGCATTTATTACACAAAAATTTCAAAAGTCACCTTGGAGAGTTTTAACTACTACAGAAAGATCACATGGGCAATCTGAGACATGAATCAGCTTTTCGTTAGTCCTCTCAACAGTCCCCGCCCCACGGCAAACAGGATAATTATAACGCCACATTTAAATTCAGTCACCAGCCTCTGGAAATGCACACAGGAGTGGAAAAAAAATAATGTGACTTTGACTGATAGCCTAAGGAGGAATATAAATCTTGCTCTTATTTGCACGAATCCAGCACTTGGCTCACACGGTGGGCTGCCACGTGCGCATGCTATTTTAGAGAGGATCATCAGTATATTTCAGTGACAGCCACCCACTCTTAGTCACATTGTCATTCTGTCAGCTATCATGGCACCCTATGGGTTTTAGTGTCATAAATTCAAACGTGTTTTTATTTGTGTCTTCTTTTCATGTGGAAGTACAGACAATGAATTGCATGCTTTCAATGATAATTAAAAATGTATTTTATAAAAGTTTAATGTAAATCAATGTATTTTTTTACATTCTGTGAACCTGCATTCATGGGCCTTGACTTTAAATTTCATCAGTCAAAAAAAAGACAGCTTTTGGCAGTCAGCCACGCCCAAGTTTCGCAGGATAAACGGGAAGTCACAGGATGAGCGCAGTGTGGTAGGCTGCAAGGTAATTTGTGCTGAGCGATTTAGCTCAGCGCCTGTTCATTGAGGAAGAGATTGATGGGTGATTCTGTTCAAGCCCGACTAACAGTTTGTTTTACTGAGTGGAAAAGAGATGGAGAGAAGAGGTGACTTTGGTAGAACGTGTTTGTCTACTGTTGTTCTTGCTGTCACACACATGGCACACCACTCCCTCGGGTTTTGTGCCAAGAAAGAAAATGCACTGAACTATGGTACCAATAAAAACATTAATAATAATAATAATAATCATCATCATAAATCAGGTTGTGTTTTGTACATTTGAGTGAGCCATACCTTGAGAACATCCTCATCAGTAGAACTGCATTCTGTATATTCAGAGACATCAGTTATTTGGCCATCCTCCTCCACAGCGACGGTTCTCACAGGTACCACCAGCTTTTTTCCAGTCAGGATTGCGGTGTTCAGGATCTCAATGTCCTGTTTAAAAAATAAAATAAAAGATAAAAACCACACATGGCTGGTTTCAGTTAAGATGAAAAAAATTGTAATTTATTTCCATCGCATCAGAATAGCCTCCCACAGTCGCTATTAGGATGTGAAGTATTTCCAATCTCCTTTTAAGCCCATCATAGTGCATTGTTATGGATGACTTTGTTTCGCCTGGTTTTGTACAATGGAAGAAATGTGGTTATTTTCATATTTTCATGGACCTACAGACCTCTCAAACCATAATTCTGGTTAAAACACGTCTCTGTTACCTCTTTACTGACATTGCAGCCTTGCAGGGTTCCAAAGCAACACATCAATGAACAAACTGATCAGCACGGATTACCTCTGCATCATTGGCTGCTATGGGTATAAAAGGGGACAATTTCACATTTGAATGTTTTTGATTGAAGTAGCTTTCGATTTCAGGAAATACAACCTCCTAACTCAAAATTGAAAATTAAATACTGTAACTACGGATACATTATTATGGCAGCCCCCCCAAATAAAATAATAAATACAGGTACTGGTATCAATGGGAGGTTTGTGTAAGTGATGTCAATGCAATGTTAGTGGCTCACCAACGTGCTGTTTTTTGAAGGATTTCCTGAAAAATCATAGATTTAGAAATTCTGTATTTATATTTTTAGTCACATCATAATGGGAGGTGTTTAGGCTATGATGTCATAATCCATACATTTACACGGTTCAAGTAATGTCTGTGTGCATTTATTACACAAAAATTTCAAAAGTCACCTTGGAGAGTTTTAACTACTACAGAAAGATCACATGGGCAATCTGAGACATGAATCAGCTTTTCGTTAGTCCTCTCAACAGTCCCCGCCCCACGGCAAACAGGATAATTATAACGCCACATTTAAATTCAGTCACCAGCCTCTGGAAATGCACACAGGAGTGGAAAAAAATAATGTGACTTTGACTGATAGCCTAAGGAGGAATATAAATCTTGCTCTTATTTGCACGAATCCAGCACTTGGCTCACACGGTGGGCTGCCACGTGCGCATGCTATTTTAGAGAGGATCATCAGTATATTTCAGAGTCATCCTGCACCGTGTCCACAGCTAAAGCTTTTGAATGACCAACCACATCACTGCGTGTCACCTCGCCTTGGCCTACCTTCCCGACAAATAATATCATGCATGAATTCAATCCAAATAATGCATTTACAGTCTGGCAGTGATGGAGAATTATGAATGCACGCATGGATCAATCGATAGAAATGAGTTTATTATTTTTTTTTCTTTTTCAAGCTGCTAGGAGTCCTCATATGTTAATTCATTGTGAACGCAGTCATCCAGTCATCCACATTCTGAAACACTTTGTTCATTTCTTTTTAATGGGGACATCATCCGGAGGTTCACGCTTAAACTGAACTTCGAGCGATGATTAAGTAATGCATCACAACATAATTTTAAATACAATACAATACTTTTAATGTGACAGCCACCCACTCTTAGTCACATTGTCATTCTGTCAGCTATCATGGCACCCTATGGGTTTTAGTGTCATAAATTCAAACGTGTTTTTATTTGTGTCTTCTTTTCATGTGGAAGTACAGACAATGAATTGCATGCTTTCAATGATAATTAAAAATGTATTTTATAAAAGTTTAATGTAAATCAATGTATTTTTTTACATTCTGTGAACCTGCATTCATGGGCCTTGACTTTAAATTTCATCAGTCAAAAAAAAGACAGCTTTTGGCAGTCAGCCACGCCCAAGTTTCGCAGGATAAACGGGAAGTCACAGGATGAGCGCAGTGTGGTAGGCTGCAAGGTAATTTGTGCTGAGCGATTTAGCTCAGCGCCTGTTCATTGAGGAAGAGATTGATGGGTGATTCTGTTCAAGCCCGACTAACAGTTTGTTTTACTGAGTGGAAAAGAGATGGAGAGAAGAGGTGACTTTGGTAGAACGTGTTTGTCTACTGTTGTTCTTGCTGTCACACACATGGCACACCACTCCCTCGGGTTTTGTGCCAAGAAAGAAAATGCACTGAACTATGGTACCAATAAAAACATTAATAATAATAATAATAATCATCATCATAAATCAGGTTGTGTTTTGTACATTTGAGTGAGCCATACCTTGAGAACATCCTCATCAGTAGAACTGCATTCTGTATATTCAGAGACATCAGTTATTTGGCCATCCTCCTCCACAGCGACGGTTCTCACAGGTACCACCAGCTTTTTTCCAGTCAGGATTGCGGTGTTCAGGATCTCAATGTCCTGTTTAAAAAATAAAATAAAAGATAAAAACCACACATGGCTGGTTTCAGTTAAGATGAAAAAAATTGTAATTTATTTCCATCGCATCAGAATAGCCTCCCACAGTCGCTATTAGGATGTGAAGTATTTCCAATCTCCTTTTAAGCCCATCATAGTGCATTGTTATGGATGACTTTGTTTCGCCTGGTTTTGTACAATGGAAGAAATGTGGTTATTTTCATATTTTCATGGACCTACAGACCTCTCAAACCATAATTCTGGTTAAAACACGTCTCTGTTACCTCTTTACTGACATTGCAGCCTTGCAGGGTTCCAAAGCAACACATCAATGAACAAACT